>NC_081553.1:10175582-10475582 GCF_963082655.1 Stomoxys calcitrans
ATAAAAATTGCTATCAGGTTATAGCCGATTCGGGCTATGCTTGGTGAGGATGGTGGGGCCTTACTAAAAGTCTTTACGCAAAATTTATATGAGAGCTATATCAGATTATGGGCCGATTCAGATCTTATTTGGCACGCATTTTGAAGGTCATAAAGGAAATCGTTGCACAATTATTTTTTCTTTATTTTTTTATTTATTTGCATTATGTAAATCGAAGCCACATGACGACGATTTGAACAACTTAAATTAAACTTTATGTTTAAAAAATTTAATTTTTTTTTATTTTAAAAATTAAATATAAATCAGAATGAATAAACCAAAATTCAATGCACTGAAGGATCCCAACTATAAAATTGCATAATAATCATTGAGAGAGCAATTTCAGCCAAATCGGGTAAGAATTGCCCCTCTAGAGGCTCAAGAAGTATATTCGGAAGATCGTTGTTGTTGTTGTTGTTGTAGCAGTGTTGTACACTGAGGAGGCAGCCCTTGCCAATGAAGGAATCCATCGGGTCAATCCGGTACGAACAACCGGCTACCATAGGATTGCGGAAGATCGTTGTATATGGGAGCTTTAACAGGTTAAGAACCGATTCGGACCATATTCGGCGTAACTGTTGGAAATCAAAACAGAGCACTTCATGCAGCTATATCAGGTTATGAACCGATGTAGACCATACATAAAACAGTTGTTGAAAGTCATAACAAAACAACTCATACAAATTTTCAGCCAATCCGATAAAAATTGAGCTGTCTAGAGGTTCAAGAAGTCAAGATCCCAGATCGGTTTATAGGACAGCTTTATCAAAACAGAGACCGATATGACTCATTTGAAATCCCAACCGACATGCTTTAATGAGAAGTATTTGTTAAAAATTTCAAGCACCTAGCGATATTGATTCAAAAGTTACAGTGCTTTCGACAGACAGACAGACGGACGGACATGGCTAAATCGACTTAGAATGCCAAGACGATAAATTCAATATTTCGATGCGTTACAAAAGGAATGATGAAATTAGTATACCCTTATCCTATGGTGAAGGTTATGTTTAAAATGTTAACTTCTATTAAAAATGTTACCTTTTCTCATTGCGATCCTTGTCGAGGTAGGAACTTTGATAGAATCCCACAATTCGATCCACCAGGGAACCACTAAAATCTAATTGCATAGAGTATATGCCTACATCCAAAGGCTTTTCAAATTCTGTTACCCAATACTCAAAATGTGGATCCTCATAGGTCAATGTAGGTATTATCAAGCGTTGTGGTCTCAGCTCTTCATCCAACTGTTGCACCTCCTTGGTCTGAACTCTAAGAAGTTTTGAGTGGACGGGTATAAATGAAATGGGATTTATCACTTCCAGTATTATTTTTATAGTCCCCGCAAATGTTTTGTTCTTCAAATCGGGTTGTAGCCTTAAATCATATTTTTGTGGCCGTAGCTCCTTGGGTAGCCGAAAGGATAGCTGCTGTCTTACTTTCGATGTACTCATAATTCTTATTGTGTATATGAGTAAATGTATTTCAACGACCTTATATTACTCGTTCCAACAAAGAAATACAATCGATTTGCTTTGTTTGCAAAAAAAAGAAAATATCAAATAAAAGATGAGTGGGAGTTAATCAAAAGTGTCCGGCAAACAGAGAACGAAGCCGAGGTTTTTCGTCGGCGGCTCGTCTGCTGAGCCGATTAAAAAATTTAATATGGCGACTGAGAAGATAAAACCAATTTGAATTGACGGCTGCATAGAATTTTGATTAGTTGCAAACTTATCGTTTAATTTTGTATACTCAATCACCTCCTCAGAGCGGTAGGCTAGTAAGCTGTAGCTACGTTTAAGTTCTGCAATTAGTCATGACATAAGGTTTGTTGGCGTACATTTCCAGTAAAAATTTGCATGAGAGTAAGTCATTTTACTCTCTCTAAAAAATTTGCAAGCAAAAGTACGCGAACGACTTCCAGTGAAAATTTGCAGAACAGCTGATTTTTGTTTTGCTTGTTTGCTTGCTTAGGAAAATAGTTGTTTAAAAATAAAATACTTGTGAGGTATTTTCCTTAGATAAACGTCAATTAATTGAACCGAGAGTGACAAGGCTGGAAGGAGACCCATTTGTCTTACCCGTAATATTCGTTCCGCTGGAAAGCATTTCACAATTTACCGTGCTCGAAGCTATGAATGACATCCGTGGCGCCAAATCGCGCAATGCACTGGTCCCACACGGAATCTCTACACTGATGCTGAAAAATTTGGATCTCCCTGGAGTCGAGTACCTAACAATTGTTCTCAGCCCGTCTGAACACTACCCGATATAGTACCCTACTGAAACCTGGAAAGGAGACGAGCAATGGGGAGTCGTACAGGCCGATGTCCCTTCTCTCATCAGTAGCCAAGACGCATGAGGGACTACTCCTCCCAATCCTCCCGTTGAACAATTTCCATTCGCCGAGCATCCGACAAATTTAGTAATTAGCATTAAACAATATTTTTATTTTTTACTTACCTCTTTATCAATTTGTTATTATTTTATATTTGTATTATTGTATTATATTTGTATTATTTGTATATTGTATTATAGTGGCAAAACTTGAAACTATTGCCGGCACTATTTTAATTTATTTCATTGGTTTATTTGAGAAATAATATATAAAATAGAGAAAACAATAAGTGCAGATAAGGAAACGTGTTGTGATATGGAAACAAAAACATTTGATTGCCGCCAAAATTTCGCTCGCGAAACAATTACAAATTTTAGCGGCTATTCCGAAAGCAGAACAGAATACCAACCCTAAGGGCAAAACGACTCGTTTGCCACAAAAAAGAATCATTCAAAGCAATTGAGCCCAAGTAAATGCCTTAATTGTGCTGAATAATGTCAACGAAAATCGAGTTTTGTTAACAACAAAATTTATAAAAATAACAAAATTTTACATATAAAACTAGAAAAAAATAAATAAAAAATAAAATAATTTAGGCTCTCGTCGGCTGATTTTATAAACGGAATGATCGAGCAATTAAATCTGAATTTAAAGAGCAGGGGTTTAGCATATATTTTGGGGTGTGCAAGATTGCACTTTCCAAAACATCTCCACTAGTGTGAACGGTTGAGATGTTTTTCAAAACGAAATAAGCAAAACAAGTCAATAGGGTTGTGTTATTGACACCGTAAGCGGATTTTCCCTTTAAGCCCAGCTTATCCCCGTCACAGCGAAAAAATTATTGCGAAATCCGTTGAACTCTTTTCTTTGTTAGAACACATAAAAATTCTAACAACAACACACAAAATAGATAACAGTACTTGTGCGAAATTTATCCCCATGCAGCGACATGTCGCTACTATTTTGCTCATATAACTCAGTACCACTTGTACGGAATGTGTACGCATTAGCTTCATCACCATTTTTTTATAGTGCGTTTTGGCAGTTGTTCGCGTGACAAAATTACCAGGTCTCTACCTGGTAGTGTCTTATAGTTAAGAACCATTACACAACGAAAAATGGAGCGAACTAGTAACATACTCAAAATCAGAGTTGCACTAATCACTGATTTTGACAGATAGTGCACTTAATATTTTGTTGTAGGGCAACTGCCACTACCTGTAAATGAATATATCTTGGTTGTAGCAATTCGGCGATGCGCCCACTTTATTAAATACGCCTTGGTAGCAACTCTATGATTTAGGGCGGGTTGCTCTCAGAAAAAAAATCGTGTTAGCTAACCGAAGCACTAAGTTTGCGATATTTTTCGTTATGTGTGTTCTCAGCAACAGCATACAGCTGTTTGTGGTATGCTACTTCTTCATTACTGCTGTGTTCGGAAACTCAAAAATTCGTGCAAATTTGCACCAATTTGCTCGTTCGCGTACTTCATTTGCCATCATAAGAGAACGCGAGAGAGAGCAAATTTTGACAGTTCGAAAATAAGAGAACCTGCAAATTTCTACTGGGATTTTTTTTTGCCAGCAGAAATTTGGAACTTTGAACAGATGTTTTGTAAAGGTCAGCTGTTTTATGAAAAGCAGCTGTTACATGAAAATACAAAGCTAACAAAAAAATTTATAAAGAGGTAAGTAAAAAATAAAAATATTGTTTATTGGTAATTATTAAATTTGTCGGATGCTCGGCGAATGGATATTGTTCAACGGGAGGATTGGGAGGAGTAGTCCCTCATGCGTCTTGGCTACTGTTGAGAGAAGGGACATCGGCCTGTACAACTCCCCATTGCTCGTCTCCTTTCCAGGTTTCAGTAGCGGGATCATACTGCCCATCTTCCAAACATCGGGTATTATATCGGGTAGTGTTCAGACGGGCTGAGAACAATTGTTAGGTACTCGACTCCATGGAGATCCAAATTTTTCAGCATCAGTGTAGAGATTCCGTGTGGGACCAGTGCATTGCGCGATTTGGCGCCACGGATGTCATTCATAGCTTCGAGCACGGTAAATTGTGAAATGCTTTCCAGCGGAACGAATATTACGGGTAAGACAAATGGGTCTCCTTCCAGCCTTGTCACTCTCGGTTCAATTAATTGACGTTTATCTAAGGAAAATACCTCACAAGTATTTTATTTTTAAACAACTATGTTCCTAAGCAAGCAAACAAGCAAAACAAAAATCAGCTGTTCTGCAAATTTTCACTGGAAGTCGTTCGCGTACTTTTGCTTGCAAATTTTTTAGAGAGAGAAAAATGACTTACTCTCATACAAATTTTTACTGGAAATGTACGCCAACAAACCTTATGTCATGACTAATTGCAGAACTTAAACGTATTGTAGTTTTTGTCCATTTTCCCCACTATAAACAGAGTACGACTTTTCCGCGAATTTTCAGCCTATGTTTCGCCGACGTTTTTTTTTTATATCGAGTTTGACAGCATTCCGCTCGAAAAACAGAACAGAATACTCAGCTTTATATATTGTATGTCAATCAATTTATGGTAATGAAAATTTTGTTTGAGGTGCGTATGCCTATTATCCAGAACAGCATTCGTGTGAACCCCTTAATATCCAAGCTCCCATTTCTGGAGCCGCCGCCGCCATATAAGTTTTTCGCCAAAGACGCCGCCGTTAACGAAAAGACTTCGACTTCGTTTACTGCTTTGGGTGTCGTGCGTGTAAATGTAAAAAAAATATATTTTTCTTTTGAAATCCTATTTTACTAACTAAACCCATTGCAAATCTATCTATAAATCGGAAAATCGGGGCGCTTTTAAGTTTTAGTGGAATAAAAGAGTTCTCATGTTTCAAATGGTATGCGTGTGTGTGTTTATAATTGAATTTTGTGTGCATCAGTATTTTCCCTTTAAATCCTTGGAAGGTGTATTATGTCGTTGGTATCAGTCCCAGCAGCAGCACTAGCAGCGAACAGAAGCAGCCAACAGGCAGAGAAAAATAATTTTTTGTTGATGATAGCTGCTTAGCAAACGACGGTCGGCGACGACGACGACGACAATTGTGTGCGAATAACTTTCATGTAAAAGAGGTAAATATGCAGTGGCGCCGCGCCTCGAATTTAACAAAACAAAGACACTAAACAGAGATTATGAATGTGCGAACGAAACTCATATTGAAATTGACCACTAGCACCACCACCACCGCCATAGCTGGCTAGCGAAAAAAGTGCACATATTTTTCTCAGTACAAACATTCAATGATTCCATTTCCATTCTCAAGTGGTCGCTTGTCGTATTCAAATGTGGATGGATGGATGGAAGATGTTTGGCCTTTGATTGTATATTTTAGAGAGTTCGAGTGTGTGTGAGAAGCAGATTTTGGAATTGAATATGGAACAAACAAACAAATTTGTTCATGTGGTTCGTATATGTTTGTGTTTACTTTTTCTTTTGCTTCCTCCCCCATTGCTGGCATGCACCACCGCGCACCTCACCGCACCGTACCGTACTACACCACCTTTACTCGGCCATACTTTCAAGTATTTATTGCCCATTATCGAAGGTAAGTGGCGAAGGTCCCCTTCAAGTGGCAGGCTAAGAAAATATTTGTAAAATCTCTTCCGATATATTGTGTGGCGAGAAGAGAGATGTACGGCAAAGGTGGTCGGTTGATCGGTGTTGCAAAATAACACGCCTTTCCAGATTCATTCATAGAATCGATTTGGAGAGAAGGAAGCATTCGAACATATGTGTATTCGAGACTCCCCGGAATCGCAGCAGATTGTGTCGGTATACTAAAAACTACGAAAAGAAGAATTTCATGCATATATGTACGTACGTACGAATGTACACACAAACATACATACATACATACGGACGGCGGATATATACCTATATACATATGTAAGTACATTATATGGCAGCGCCCTGTCCGCCCCACAATGAGGAATATTTTAATGATGATGATGGTGGGACGAGATGAAATGGTTTCGTGGTTTCATTTCGATTTTTTAACCAATTGGTGCGGTTTGCCGCTATTGTTTTTGTATTCTTTTTCTGCTATGTTCAATTCTAAGTATCCTCCAGTGATAACAGCTCTGCAACAAGAAATAATGTCCCATGTCCCTACCTCGGGTTACTTAAAATTTCACCATGGCCATTATGAAAATACAATTATTGAAGCCATCCGTTTCAATAAACGGAATAAAAAGCCTCCTCTATTAAATTAATTAAATCTTGTGCATATTCGTCGCCTCACATGTATATGCGAGAGTTTTAAAACAAAAATTCGCATGGACATAACCAACCTCCAGCCGACAATTGTGCAAAACAAAAAAAAAAAAAAAAAAAACAAAACACCAGACAACACCGGCTATGTGCGGCAGTACAGCGAGCGCAGCAAACATGGTAATGCCGGTCGTCGTGACCTGCTATCGATGGATGTGGGCGATATGCCGTTTATGATTGTTATCAGTGCATGTTTGTCGTTAACGCATACCATGGGCATGAAGTTATTGGTACTGCGTACCGAATTCGAAACGCTGTGGAAAGATGCTTGTGGGAAAAGGGGAGCCCAGCTCGAATCAAATCCATTTATGTGGAACGTGACCATAATCAGTTCTAACCAAGTATTTGTGATCATCTATAAGTCATTTGAAATGTCGAGGAACATTTATTTCGAAGATTTACTACGACGTTTGAGCTCTAAAAATTCTTGCGGGTGTTTTTGTGGTAAAAACTCTTTCATGTTTGTATGCAAGAAACATTGCTCAGATCATTACAATAATGGGAAACCCCTAGAGTATACATTTTGCCATTCTCAGTGTGATCTTTTAGTCGATTACAAAATGGTTATTTACCATGTCCGTCACCATAGCGTTTAAAGGGAATAAAGTTACATATGTAAAGGGGTTTTCAAAAGGGTTAAATATAACGGGTTTGGAATGATTTTGAAATTCTTTATTCCTTGAAAATACGTTCGATACCATTACATACGGAACACAATTTCTTTTGCATGGCCACCACGGGCACGCTTGCAGAAGTTCAGACGCTGAACCCAATTTTCGATAGTTTTCAAGCATGAATCGACCCTTACTGCTGCAATTTCACATTCGATATTCGTACGAAGTTCATAAATCTTCGATAGACTTGACATAGTCCCACGGCGTCAAATCGCGTGACCGGGGAGGCCAATCGACTGGACCATTTCGTGAGATAACACGTTCTCCAAACTTGGTTTCCAATAAATTGATTGTGACATTCGCTATGTGGCTTGTGGTGCCGTCCTGTTGGAACCACATGTGCTCCAAGTCCATATCACCCAATTGGGGCCAAAAATTTTCCGTTCTCATTGAACGGTAGCGATTCCCATTCGTAGTAACGTGCCGGTCTTGATCATCACTGGAAAAGTACGGCCCAATGACGCCGCCGAATAATAAACCGTACTTTTTTCGGGATGCAATGATGACTCATGGCGTACGTGTGGATTGCTGTCCGACCATTGACGCATATTTTTTTTTTTTTGATGAAGCCATTATGCCGGAAATGAGCCTTGGACATAGCGCTTCTAACGTTGATTTCGACTCGTTGTTTGCTCGTATATCTTTCCTTCATGAAATGGCAAACTTTACTAAAGAGAAATGTCAAGAGAGTGGCAAAGACTACGGCGTCGTTTGCTGTTCCTATCGGTCTACTTTTGTAGCGTGCCTTTTCATAAACCTTTTATTTTTATACCTACATATCTACTTAAACTGACTTTTTGGTGTAGGTAATTGTTGTTATAGCTTCCAAAGGGTTACATTTTTAAAAGTTTTAACTGTATATATTTTTTTTTTCACGTAACCAACACGCGGGGGATGTCCCCTATATATGCAGTGCATTGCGTTGGTAATTAGGAAAGTGAAGGGTTGGAGGGGGGAAAGAGGGAGTAGTGTTTATTGATATTCGTCTTAAATTCCTGAACGTCAATGTCGGTGGGAAAGACATTAGCCGGAAGTCGATTCCACATACGAATGGTTCAGGCGGTAATGCATGGTTCGGTAATGTATGGTTCGGTCGACTGGCCAATCAATTACAAACGGGTGTGAGTTCCTGGCAAGTCTTGTAATCCTGGTGAACATCCTAACGTTAGGAATAAGAAGACGAATATCCCTAGAACACATGCCATGAAAATAACGATAGAGCAATACAACGCTACCCACATTCCGACGATGTTCAAGGGAAGCAATAGAGTTGGATACCCTACTGTCCCCAATCAACACCATCGCTCTCCGTTGAACCCGATCAAGTAGCCCCAAGGATGATTTTGGAGCTCCTGCCCATATATGAGAATTATATTCCATCCTTAGCCTAATATAGGTAATATAGATATTGAGAAGATCAGAAGAGGTCAAATATTTCTTGCACCGTTTAAGAAAGCCAAAACTCTTAAATGCTTCTTTCGACACTTCGAATACGTGTTTTGACCAGCGGACATCACTTTGTATCTTCATGCCTAGAACATCAAGAGTATCTGACTGTTCAATATCTATACCGTCGATAGATATCGACGATTAAAATGGGCCAGTAAATCGCTTGTGAAACAAGAAACAGCACTGCGTCTTCTGTGCGCTAAAGTCTACTCTCTTGATTCTACCCCACTCGGAAATGGCCAACAAATCCAACAACAACATGTATTTAATGGATGTTACACCACTTGTATAAAAATTTGTAAGCCAAAGTTTTTATAAATATTGATCGATCTATACATTTGCGCACTTAAATTTCAAAAATTCGCTTTCAATAAAGAGAAAAATAATTCACAATAGAAGAAATTTGGAACAAATTTGCTCGTTTACGTATGCGGTAATTCGGCCCCCGTTTTTAATCGGCAAATCGGTATGTCCTTTAGCGAACTTTAAGCGTTTACGAATAGTGGAACACATTTTAGTCAGATTAAATCACCGTTAAATGTATTTTGAAGACTCAATAGTTGATGTTTTATATATGAATCCAAGTTTTTCAGCCATTTTTATACCCTCCACCATAGGATGGGGGTATACTATTTTCGTCATTCTGTTTGTAACTACTCGAAATATTCGTCTTAGAAACTCTCAAGTCTATGTATTCTTGATCGTCGTGACATTTAAGTTTATCTTAACTCCATATTGACCCATGTTTTGATATAGCTGCCCTATAAACCGATTTTGGATCTTGACTTCTTGAGCCACTAGTGGGCGTTCGGTTATGACTTCCAACAACTGTGCCAAATATGGTTCAATTCGGTCCATTACCTGATATAGCTGCCACATAAACCGATCTTGGATCTTGACTTATTAAGCCTCTAGAGTGCGCAATTATCGATTTGGCTGAAATTTTGTACAAGGCTTCTCCCATGACCATCAACATACGTGTCAAATATGGACTGAATCGGTCCATAGCCTAACACAGCTCCCATAAAAACGGGTCTCCTAAACCGATCTGGGGTTTTGACTTCTTGAGCTTAAATTTAGCATGACGTGTTTCGTTTAGACTTCCAACTACTGTGCTAAGTATGGTTTGAATCGGTTCATAACCTGATATAGCTGTCATCTTGTTTCTTGAGCCACTAAGGGGTGCAATTCTTTTCCGATTTAGCTGAAAATTTGCACGACGAGCTTTAATATGACTTCCAACTACTGTGCCAAATAGGGTTCGGTTCGGTCTCTAGCCTAATACAGCTTCCATAAAAACTGATCTCCCTATTTTACTTCTTGAGCCCCTAAAGGACGCAATTCTTATTCGATTTGGCGGAAATTTTACAAAATGGCTTCTACTATGGTTATCCCGTCCCAGGATCATGATATTATAAAGCTAGACCTACCTCCCGCCTAAACTTTTTGCACCTTTTTTAATTTGGAAGAAATATAGCCGAGGTGGTGGGTATCCAAGTTCGGCCTGGCCTGGAAAACCTAGATTATTATTTTATATTGATAGAAAAGCCATAATTCAATAAAAACTGAGCAGATATTGTTTGGCCAACATATAATAGTGTCTTCGCTTATGAGAGAACTTTGTTGGATAGAGGTGGTCCACATAAGAGACTTCCACTGAGCAAACTTGACTACAGTGTGTTGCACACTGAGGTGGAAGCTCTTTCCGATGAAGGGCTCCATCGGATCAATCCGGTACGTACACCCAGCTAACGTGGGATTTACCAGCCAATTCTTTTACAGATATGTATTTTTTTAGACATGCCATTTTAGAAAATTGGGAATCTTCTCTTTGATTTTCAATCCTACTAGCTGTCCCAGTCAAGTTGCATTCCTTTCCACTAACTGCAAAAAAATGCAAATTTGGAACACATATCAATGAGTGCTGTCCGATTCAAGTTTAAGCTCAATGATAAGGGACCTCCTTTTTATAGCCGAGTCCCAACGGCGTGCCGCAGCGACACCACTTTGTGGAGAAGTTTTTACATGGCTGCCATAACAAAAGGTACAGCACCTCCCAAATGTCGCCAGCATTAGGAGGAGATAACCACCGCTGAACAGTTTCATGATGTTCTCGCCAGTATTCGATCCCAAGTGCTCAGCGTCGTAGGCGGACATGCTAACTACTGCGCTACGGTTGCCTCCTTCCACTGACTGTAACCTGATAAAATTCCTTCTTTTCAGTTTCCTCATCGGGATGTGGATGGTTATCTATTGAGTGTTTAGATAAAAAAAAATCGTGCCAAAAGTTTTCAAATAATCAATTCAAATATAACAACATAACATCAATTAAAAGTTATCAAACAACATGTGATTAAGTTTTCAACTATTTTTGTCCATAGTGATGTCATTGACAAGGCCATTTATTTGAATTCTATAAAAGCCATTTGAGTTAGGTGCTATAAAAGTAACAGAGATTATCGTTTTGTTTTGATAATAAAGATTACATTTTTTGCACAGGAACAAAATCAAGTAAATGCCGTTCAGTATGTACTGACTATACCGTCTCTTACGTGATTTCCATAATCTTGGCATTTTACAGTAATCTAAATTGTAGCGCAATGTAGAAAGCTATTCCCTAATACTCGTGATTTTTATTTTTAATTTTTAATTTGGAATTACAAAAGCATTTAATTTTAAACTAAGACTGAAACTAAAAAAAATAATAAAAATAATTTTGTTCGCCCGCTGGGGCGAAAATCACTTTTCTAATGATGTGCTAACTTCTCTTTCGAGATGAGCTTAGTGATCGGGAAATGGAAAAATGAAAGCCACAGGAGGTACACCACACCAACCATGATTTGATGCGTTTAAGACATAAAATTAATTCTATTCTTCCCTGCAATGACTCGTATGCCCGCGCAGCTTTGGATATATGACGTTGCAATGACCAGTCTCTTATATTAGCATTCTGAGGTAATGCCTTTCGGCCCCAGTTACCCTGTAAATCGCTGTCACAAATAAATTTACGTACACATATGTCTAGCAAATAAAATGGCTATATTCCCACCATTAACACATATATAGATATCTAATTTGTTGGCACTAAACTTCAATGGATTATATAGATCAATATATATAATACCAGATTCAACAACGGTTAGTTGATGAGCAGGTATAAATATAGCGAAAAACCAAAAAATTTTCGGAAAGTCTTATCAAAAAAGTTTTCGTATCTTTTTGGCAGTCTTAGCGTTGACCTTTTCGGTCGTTTTCTTCTCGGTGGTCTTCTTAGCAGCAAAGGCTTTTTTGTGGCGGCTTTTTTTCACCAGCGGCTTTCTTAGTCTTATCACCAGCTATGGCCTCGTTCTTCTTTTCGGCACTCTTTGCTTTAGTTTCCTTCGAAGCGGATGGAGACAATTTGAATGAACCGGAGCCACGCCTACCCTAAGTTTGGATCAATTTTGCACTGGCAACAGCGCTCCTCAAGTACGTCTTGATGAATTAGGCCAATTTTACAGCACCAACTTTGTATGTGCTGGCTAAGTATTTCTTGACGGCAGACAATAAGGAACCACCACGTTTATATTAGAAAACTGGAGCAAACTTCTCACAAATCAATGAGTGTTGTCCGATTCAATTTTAAGCTCAATGACAAGGGACCTACTTTTTATAGCCAAGTACGAACGTTGTGCCGCAGAGTGACATCTCTTTGGGGAGAAGTTTTTACATGGCAAAGTACCTCACAAATGCCATCAGCATTAGGGGGGTATAGATTAGGTTTGGTAAGAGTTGCAATCCTTTACAAACTCACTTAGACAATTTTATGTCCATTGTGATACCACAGTAGCAACAGACCTAGGCTTCTGGCGGTAATCGAACCCACGACCCCTGCACTGATAATCCAAACACGCTACCAACTCGACTACCGGGGCGCCCTGAGGAGGGGATAACCAGTCCTGAACATTTTTCTGATGTTCCTGCCAGAATTCGAACCCAGGCGTTCAGCGTCATAGGCGAACATTCTAGCCTCTGCGCTACGATGGCCTCCGCAGGGCACGTTTTTTTCCACACTCGGTTCCAAATTGTTACTGAATAAGTGAGATAATGTTTAGATAAGTAAGAAGCTCAAAACAGTTCTTTATGTTGCTTTTGAAAGTGCCAATTTTCGAAGTGGTTCACTACCAGCCCTGTACAGAGTATTTTTAATAGTTTGGGGATTTAATTTTTTATAGTTACATTCGTTCACGTCCTTCTCGTCTTTAATCTTACAAGCATAGTTTACTTGATTTGGAAGAGAAGTAGAAAGACGTTCGCATTCTTTGTTGACTTTTCAGCTGCTTTTGATAGGGTACCTCGAAACTCCCTGTTTTATAAATTGGCCACATTGGGTCTTTCTACAAAGATTATTAGTATACTGCATCTGATTTACTGTGACACCACAAATCAAGTATGGGATGGTTCAAGCCTATCTACACCTTTTAAGGTTACTCAGGAAGTCCGTCAAGGCTGTTTACTGAGCCCAAAACTGTTCGCTTTGTATTCAAATGATTTACATGAGGTTCTACTCGCTGGTGTACGCATTGGGGGGGTCGAGATTAGGGTGCTTATGTATGCAGACGATATTGTTCTGCTTTCGGAATCACCGACGAAACTTCAGTCGATGATTGATGTTCTATGCACATATTGCTCCAAGTTTAAACCTGACCAAATCTAAGATTGTTGTTTTCAGAAAGGGAGCTACCAAGTCGGAGCCCGTCTCTACAATCACCCCCCAAAGAGGACAAATTTACGACCATACCAACATGGGGCTCAAATGAAAGATCTTTGGGAGTAAAGCACGAATCTGATATCAATATTCGGGAAAAGTGTCTATGGCGTCACCTCTCACCGCCATAACACAACCCAAAAAGGACGTATTTGCTGACCATTGCAATATGGGGAGTAAGAGGTATTTTAGAGTGGAACACGAATCTGATATATATTTGCAGGGCCAAGTCACTGAGTGGCCGCCCCATCCCCAATAACAACCCCCCCATATAGGACGTATTTGCTCACCATGACAATTTGGGCCTTAAGAGAGTGGAATCCGATATTGATAGTTTTTAGGGCCCATACCTCAAACCCCACATATTTGCTGACTTTTGCAATAAGAAAACAAATTTGATACCCAATTTTAAGGCCAATGGCAATATGCGGATCAAATAAACAATATTTTGTAGTAGAGCGCGATATTGATAGATTTTCATGACTAAGTTTTTGGGATACCACCTGCTCCCCCAAACACCCCTTAAACGTACATATTTACTAACCATGTCAAATGAATGTTTTTGGGGAGTAGAGCACGAAATTGATACCCACTTTTGGGGACCAATTTGCTGGGGGTCTTACCCCTTCCGCAAAACACCCCACAAACAGCAATTATTTACTGATTATCGAAACATTGGACTCAAATAATGGTATTTGGGAGTAGAATACGAATGTGATATCCAAATGTGGGATCATGTATATAGGGGGCACCGCCCCTTCCACAAAACGTCCCCAAAGAGTGAGTACAAATTTACCGACCATGGCAATATGTGTCTCAAACGAAAAGTATTTGAGATTAGAAAACGTATTTGATAACCAATTTTGGGGCCAAGTGTTTGAACTTCCCTTAAACCAATGGCAATATTGGGTTTAAACAAATTTGAAAGAAGAGCACTATGTTTATATTTCTTTCAAGGCCATGATTTACCGATCATGGCAATATGGGGCTCAAATAAGAGGTATTTGGGAATAAAGCACGAAATTCATACCAATTTTCGGGAGTCCCCACCACCCCTAAACCCACCAATCACCACCCAAAGGGCCTTTCACAGCCAAAATCCCCATGGGCATATCGGACTCAAATGGTGTATTTTAAGATTGGAGTACATTTAACATCCGAACTTAAACAACCCTAAACCCTTCGACCGAATTCGTGGTACAAGTCAAGCGATATATTGGGTTGCCCAAAAAGTAATTGCGGATTTTTCATATAGTCGGCGTTGACAAATTTTTTCACAGCTTGTGACTCTGTAATTGCATTCTTTCTTCTGTCAGTTATCAGCTGTTACTTTTAGCTTGCTTTAGAAAAAAAGTAAAAAAAGTATATTTGATTAAGGTTCATTCTAAGCTTTATTAAAAATGCATTTACTTTCTTTTAAAAAATCCGCAATTACTTTTTGGGCAATTATTTTATTAAAAGCTTTTTAATTGTCGAAAACTAAATTTGCAAAGTAGTTTTGTTCCATATAAAGTAAAAGAAGGCGCAGCGGATCGGGCTCTGTCCAGCTAGTATTTGATATAGGCACCATTATAAGTTAAATTCATCGTCAAACTACAGAATATATTGAGAATGAAGTTTTTATACTTATTAAGTTTTTGGAATTAAGTTTTGTTAGTATTGCAATCACAAAATGTGAACAAATTATAATATCGTAGAAATTAAGGTTTATTGTTCCCCTAACACGCAAAAAAAAAACAACTTGAAAATCAAAATTAGGAAGAGTCCGGCCGGGATTCGAAACTTTACACTCAAAGCAATAGCGAGAGCTATTGCCGTTGCCTACCGTTCGAAACCGTAAATACAACTTCCAAAACATGCACGAGTAACATGTGCATAGCATGGAAGAAATTGTAGTTGTGTGGACAAGAAATCTATCAATACAACGAAAAACGCATGCGGTGGAAAGGACAACTAGGTGAAAGATGTCGAACTTGGCAAGTGTTGTACTCACATCGTAGAACCATTTTCATGGTATATTCTATATAAATACGACCTACCAAGGTACGGCCATCGAAAGAGAAATACACGAAGCATTATGAAATAAATTATCTTCTTTATTGAGAAGGTCGCTCTTTACCACTTTACAGCCTGTCTTCTGTAATTTTTAACTCAATTCTGTTGTTTTACAACTACAAACCATAAAATTGTCGTCAATCCCATGGCAGCCGGTTGTACGTACCGGATTGACCCGATGGATTTCTTCATTGGCAAGGATTGCCGCCTCAGCTACAACAACAACAACATAAAATTGTCGTAGAAACTGCCTTTGAACAATATTGAATTTCCAAGGGTTGTTATTTTTAAGAAGTTCCGTTGCATCCATGGTCAATCTATAAAAAGATGGTCTTTATTGTTTCCTCGGTAGCATAATGACTTGTGTTTTATTCTACATTGCTTCTATATATTAGACGTTACATATAAATAATTTTATTTCCTTATGATGATTAACTGGCGGTTATCCACTCCGTATTTATAGTTTACTATAAAAATTTACAGACATATTACAGATGTAAAAATTCAATGTCACCACAAGAGAATTCAAAGCTGGTACTTGTAAATCCCTTAATTTGGACATTTTCAAGCAGCAAAAGTTGCTTTGGTCTGTTCTCTCGGGGGTTTCATGTCATTTCTTTGTTTTCACTCTGCTTCATCATATCGGTTATCTTCTTAAGATATTTTTAAACAGAGATGAAAACCACATTTATTTAATTCATAGTCTAGTTGCTCTTGGAACTAATCGAGAGAAGATGTACATACGTTATTGCGAAAACAATTACAACGGCTATTGAAGATAAAACATTCATTGGTCATCATTTAGTTCATTCTTAAACTTTTAAAAGAAAATCGTATATCTGTCCCATGTAGATATTCCAGTTTTAGCGACATCTTATTCCGTAGGCCATATTTGGTGTTGTATATATTTTGTGAGACAAGTGAGTTTGCTATTGGCGTACTGGCGGCTTGGTGGTTTGTAAGAAAAAAATCATATTTGGTTTGTAAGTCTCTAAATTGGATTGACTTTAGTTTGCTTATCTTTATAAGTCTTTATACATTTCATGCAAAAGAATTCGGATTTGACATTGGACTGTTTAAATTAAAGTTCTAATTATGAGATTACCATGACTCAATATCTGTCAATCCGATTTTCCAAGATGATGGTGGTTCACTCACCATATCAAGGCGAATACGAATATACCTAATAATTTATTTTATATCCTAGATTACTATCTTTTTGTAAGATCTACAGAGTATATACGTGACTCAATATCTGATTGTTTTAACTTTTTAAAACTATCATGGGATTATGAAGTTGGTCGACGTCTTATCATAACAGAAGGCGTTAACATCCGTTAAAGGTAGTGAGCTAAAATGTGCCACGAGTTCATCTATAGAACGATAAAAAGAAAACCTAAAGGAATTACTTTGAAAAAACTACAATAAAAGAAACAAGTGAAAGCGTGCTAAGTTCGGCCGGGTCGAATCTTATCTTTCCTCCACCATGGATTGCATTTGTCGAGTTCTTTTCCCGGCATCTCTTCTTAGGCAAAAAAGGACATAAGAAAAAATTTGCTCTGCTATTAGAGCGATATCAAGATATGGTCCGGTTTGGACCACAATTAAATTATATGTTGGAGACCTGTGTAAAATGTCAGCCAATTCCAATTAGAATTGCGGCCTTTGGGGGTTCAAGAAGTAAAAAAGAGAGACCGATTTATATGGGAGCTGTATCGTGTTATAGACCGATTCAGATCATAATAAATACGTATGTTGATGGTCATGAGAGGATCCGTCGTACAAAATTTCAGCCAAATCGGATAATAATTGCGATCTCTAGAGGCTCAAGAAGTCAAAATCCCAGATCGGTTTATATGGCAGCTATATCAGGTTATGAACCGATGTGAACCTTATTTGACACAGTTGTTGAAAGTAAGAATAAAATACGTCATGCAAAATTTCAGCCAAGTCGGATAGGAATTGCGCCCTCTAGAAGCTCAAGAACTCAAGTCCCCAGATCTGTTTATATGACAGCTATATCAGGTTACTAACCGATTTGCACAATACTTGGCACAGTTGTTGGATATCATAACAAAACACGTCGTGCAAAATTTCATTCCAATCGGATAAGAATTGCGCACTCTAGAGGCTCAAGAAGTCAAGACCCAAGACCGGTTTATATGGCAGCTATATAAAAACATGGACCGATATGGCCCATTTACAATACCAACTGACCTACTCTAATAAAAAGTATTTGTGCAAAATTTTAAGCGGCTAGCTTTACTCCTTCGGAAGTTAGCGTGCTTTCGACAGACAGACACACGGACGGACATGGCTAGATCGACATAAAATGTCGCGACGATCAAGAATATATATACTTAATGGGGTCTCGGACGAATATTTCGAGTAGTTACAAACAGAATGACGAAATTAGTATACCCCCCACCCTATGGTGGAGGGTATAAAAACGGACCCCCCAGTTGACGGCACTCGCAAATATCTTAAGGACGGACCATGATAGGCGTATCTGCACCTGGAATGTCTGCACTCTTTACAGATAGGGTTCAGTGTACGCACTGCCGTATGTATTGGAGAAGTACAAGTCTACACGAAGAAACTTCCTATAATGGATTGAGGCTAATAGACATCGTCGCGGCAAAAACATGAATGTTGTTGTAGCAAAATGTCTATATGTGGAGCTGGTGATCCTCGTCTAGGTCCTATAGGTGAGCAAGCTCCTTCCGGTCCAAAAGACCGTTCGCCGCGGGAACATAATGACCATGGGTTATTTGAAGGTGTCAATATTTCGCCTTATCATATCGAGCATCATAGGCGTTCAGTATTTATGCAAAACCTGGTGCCGCCCGGCCTTTCACTGAGACTCTCCGCTCGACGCCTCAGATTGTCTGCGACTGCAAATGCAGCTACTTCTTATGGAGCATTTCACTATCCGCAACCTGTGGACGCGCCCGGTAGCTTGCATCTAAGCTTCTCGTGTTAACAATGAACACCACACAGATCGGAGCTCAAAGTTCCTGTGTGATACTCATTGTTATCCCGTGCCGGTTAGCAGCAGCAGATTCCAACATCGAAGGATTCACACGGCCACATGACTGTCACCCAATCCCATGGCAGCCGGTTGTACGTACCGGATTGACCCGATGGAATCCTTCTTCGGCAAGGGCTGCCGCCTCGGTGTACAACACACTGCTACAACAACAACAACTATCACCCGATCAAAACACGAGAAGACAAATAGATCATGTTGTGATAGATGAAAGGCATTCAACCAACGGGTTAGATGTACGATCAATCCGAGGGGCGAACATCGATTCAGATCAGCAAAATTTCGCACCCGTCGTAGTGTGGCGAGAAACGTACGGCCGGACACTGCACAGAAGCTGGACATTGAGAAGCTGCAAACACAACAGATGGCAACGGCATACACCACTCGACTGACCGAACTACTTGATGAAAGCATTTCTGCTCCCTATGATTTAACGGCGCTGTGGCAATCCATTGCCCATTTCATGGAAAATGCCGCGAAATCCGTACTTGGGTTCAGAAAGCCTCCCCCAAAGAACCCATGGAACGACCTGCAATCAGTAGCAACACCAGAGGTATCGGAAGAAAAGGATAGAGGAGAAACGTCTATTCCTCAAAAAGAAAAGGGAAATGGAAAAACATGAGTGTGAGCGAATTGAGATGTACAGAAGTCAGAATGATTCGACTGAAGAACCACATGGCAGCAGGAGCCGACGGGTTACCCGCTGAACTATTTAAGACAGGAGGCGGCATCAGCTTGCCAGCGCGATCTGGCTAGAATAACACATACATAACATTGGAACCTCAGCATACTATGTCCCGCACACAAGAAAGGAGACAAGACGGAATGTTCCAACTACAGAGGAATAAGTCTCCTCTCCATCGCATACTAGATACTCTAGAGCGTACTATGTGAAAGATTAAAACCTAAAGTCAATGAGAAAATTGGGCCCTATCAATGCGGCTTTAGGCTTGATAAATCCACCCTGGACCAGATATTCACACTGCGCCAAATGCTAGAAAAGACCCGAGAAGGACAAATCAAAACCTACCATCTCTTTGTTGACTACAAATCCGCTTTCGATATTCTAAACGTTCAAAGGTATTTCAAGCCATGTCTGATTTTGGTATCCCTGCAAAATTAATAAAACCCTGTAGGTTGGAACTTGCTGATACGCGTTCCTCAGTAAAAATAGGAAAGAATCTTTTAGAACCATTTAAGGCAAGGAGACAAGATTCTACGAGATGCAGTTATGAATAGATATGGCTCACTACTCGCCTATACCGACGACATCGATATCATAGGTCGGTCACCGGAAGTAGTAATTGCTGCCTTTGAAAGAATCGAAAGAGCGTCAGTAAAAATGGGTCTGGCAGTAAATGGAGATAAGACGAAATGTATGGTATCAACTCTCAAAACGCCTTGTTCAACCGATCAGATGAAGAAAATAGAGCAAGTTGGAAACCACAACTTTGAGGTAGTCAGTAACTTTATCTACCCCGGCACCGCCGTAACCGAAACGAACGACACCAGCATTGAAATAAAGCGGAGAATAATACTGCCAAACAGATTAAGTAGGCAGTTTAGAAACAAAGCCACCTTTTGACAAACGAAGATAACACTATACAAGACACTGATACTACCCGTGTTGTAATATGGTTCCGAGGCATGGATACTTGTGAAAGCAGACGTGGCAGTGCTTAGAGTATTTGAGAGGAAGATTCATCGTAAAATTTATGGATCGGTTTGAATTGATAAAGAGTACCGGCGTCATATGAACCGCGAATCAAAACACAACGGTGCATTGGCTAGGTCATGTTGTCAGAACGAATGAAGAATTTTCAGCGAGAAGTCTTTTGAAGGCTATCACGATGGTACACGCAAACCGGGACGATCAAAAGCCCGATGGAAAGATCAATTAGTGGGAGATCCCTCGAAACTTTGTGTCAGAGGTTTTAGAATAAGCGCAAAAGATTGAGGCACTTGGAACGCTTTTCTACTTTCAGCTAATGGGTCAAATGTTCTGTCATAGCCAATAAAAGTAAAGTAAGTAAAGTATTAACGCCTCAATAGTTTGGTGGACTGCAGTGGAGAAAAAGTGTAACATAAGGATAATGCATCCAGTTCAGAGAACATGTTGACTTGACATAGGCGAGGCGATGAGGACCATGCCCACGGGAGCACTGGAGACTATTCTTGATATCCGATCCATTGACATACAGATTAAGTGTGTGGCAGCCACTGCGGCTATGAGACTTAAGGTAATGGGAGAATGGGTAGAGTAAATGGGCAGGGCATACCATAGCGGATTATACCGATATGGTATGCCCTGGAACCGGAAACGATAGGAAACCAGGAATATCTGAGATGGCACTTTAGGTCAAGTGCAAGGCATAGTCTTGAATTGACGAAACTCTGGAATTGCCATTTTGGGGTTCATGCTATACAGATGGATCAAAGCTAGATCCACAGAGTGGGAGTGGGGGTCTACATTGAGAACCTAGAAATACCACCTCACATGGTGGCCATTGGTTATTTAAAGGCGCGAATAACTCGCCTTGTCATGTATGTCCATAGTGGTATGGGCGGATTAATATCCGCATTCTCTTTTCAACCTTACCTTACCCAAATCGATCGCTATTTGTTCGCCCGTCTCTCGAAAACCACTACCTTCCGAACGAAAGGAATTTTCTCGATCCGAATTGGAAACCCACTTTGGAATAGAAACTAAATTTATAAGCTTTTGAATGATGCTTATCTCTTTGTTTCTAAGAAACAAAATATGAAAATACGCTTAAATGTCTCTCAAAATAAAGAAATATAGACTTTCACACTCATCATCATGGCACTAATTCGATTTCCATCCACCCATTACACCCTTGCATCAATCTGTGCATTCACCATTTGCAGAGTGCGCGTTATTTCTCTCGTTCTAAGTGTTAAGCCTACTACTTAATAGATAAATTTCAATAAATTACATTAATACGTACAAAACAAAACAAAAACCTACAGCACAACTATAACCACAACATTTCTTCCACCCCCATATTCCTTTCTGCCTCTGACACGAAGTCCCGGAATGCATTTCAGTGCAACGTACATCCAGTCATGGCATACAAATCAACTAAGAACACGACAGCCAAAGACAGACACAGGGATATGACAACAACACTCCCAGAGTTTTGCCAGACAGTATTGCCGTTTCATTTAATTTTCTATTTAAGTAGGCTGATGGAACAGAACACCACCCATGAATAATGTCTGAAAAAAAAACAATGATTTGAGATTGAACATTTTCAACAAAAAAAAAGTTTCCTATTTACTCTGTCCTAATTCCGATTCTGATATCTTCAAGCAGTCTCTATAAACTAAACTCAGACACGTTCCTCGAAAACAAGTCTAAGTAGAAAATACCCAAGTCGTTCAAAAAGTCAATTCGGAATGGTCTATGGAACCTATATTAATATGGACCGGTTTGTTGGACCCTTTTCAATTCCAACACACCTACATCCTGTTATTTAAAGTTCGAGTGGCTAGCCTTCCTTTCTAATGTCTATCATAAGATGGACATGTAAAATGCAATATTTCGCTTTATTGCTTCATAAATTAAGCTGGGAAAATTTATTTGCTTATGGCAACACTGTTGCCAGACACCCTTCATTCGTACATGTACCTCAAAGGCAAAATATTGTCGACCATATCTTATGAATATATCCATCCATGCAAAGCTAAGAGTCATACTAAATTTATCTACTTTTCTTCTTTATGTTCAATTTCAGAGTTTAATTCCAACATCAACGAGCAAGCCGGCAACAACAACGACCGACCACACGACAGCAACAAAAATAACAACCAACTGCCAGTCAGCAGCAGAAAAAGAAACAGAAAATAAAAATAAAAACAAACAACAAAAAGTATTAAAACGCAGACTTAATCAATAGCACAAGTCAACCAGAAGCAGCCATCAGCAGCAGCAGCACCAGCAGCTGCTCACCATCAGGAGTAACTAACTTAACTACAAAAGCAACAACAATAACAACAACGCGCTAACACAACAAACAAAAGAGTCTCGACGATCATCGTCACTGCACACAACAAAGATGGACGAAAACGAACAAGAATTAAAAAGTCCCATGAAACGAGTTGGATCCACCCGCAAGGTGTTTCTATTCAACAACATACGACAGCAATTGAACGAACACTTACGATGTTTAGATAATCGAGTCGAGTCCCAGGTATCCCTCATACAAGAGCTTCAGGACTTATTTCGGCGAAGGGGTGAACTGGAATTGGAGTACAGTAAGAATCTGGACAAATTGGTGCGAAGTCTTCAGGCGAGGCATAAGGAACAAAAACAGAAACGCGAACAATGGCACATATTCTCGGCATTTGGCTCCTGGTCACATTTGCTGGAGCAAACACAGTCGTTGAGCAAAGATCATGCCACACTCTCGGAATTGTATTCGGTGAATATTGTCTCCTCACTACAGACGACCATCGAAGATGTCCAAAGAATATACAAAAAATGCCGATCCATTGGCTATGACATACACGAAGAGATTTTAAGGGTGCTTGAAGAGCTCTATGCCACCATGAAGACCTATCAGAAATACGAAGCCGAATGGAAGGCGGCCGAGGTCAAACTGACGACCGCCGAGGCCCAGCAGCAAAAGATGGAACAGAGCGTACAGAAGGATAAATTGCGTACCAGCAAAAAATTCCGCATGATGGAAAAGGAGATAATGAAACGCCGCAGCAAGTATTCGGACGCTCGCATGAAGGCGTTAAAAGCTAAAAACGAATACCAACTGTGCTTGGAGTCGTCAAATACCACAATCCATAAATATTTTATTGACGATCTGAGCGATCTGATTGATTGTATGGACTTAGGTTTTAGTTCCATGATATCGCGGTGTCTTGTTATGCATGTGACCGCAGACCAAGGACGAGCCAGGGCTATTCTAAGCCAGGCTGATAATTTAGCGCACGTTATTCAGTTGATAGATAGCCAACAAGATAAACAGAAATTTATGGAACAGTATCATGCGGCGTTTATGGTGCCCAAGCGGTTCGAGTTTCAGGGCCAGTTCAGCAACGATCTGCTGGAGCAGAGTGTTCAGAAGGAGTTGTATGTGGACATGGAACACCGCTTACAGTTGATTGGCCAAAGGTTGAACTCTTTGCGCACCGAATCCGAGGAGATTTGGAAGACTTTGGAAATGGCCGAAGTGAAACTGCTGGAACATTTCAACAGCAAGGACTGTGATGTAAGCCCCGCTTTTGTGGAGCATAATAAAAGCCTTTTACAAAAGGGCGGTGCCTCGATGGCTTTTAATCCCAAACTGAAGGCTGAAAAAGAAGAAGTCGAAGACTTTTACATAAACAAAATCCGAGAATATATTCGTGGTACATCGCGCATAGCGCGCCTAGATGCTAAAGCCAAGTATTTAAGAGAAATGCTCATAACCGACAATAATGCGTCTTTCACTCGAGAGATCCTCGAGCACCCGATCAACAGCAAGCGCAAAAGAATAGGTCGCAAAAACCAATCAGGCCGACCCAAACTGTTTGGCGGTTCCTTGGAGGAATATTTGGAAAGTACCGGCGAAGATATTCCCTTAATACTGCGAAGTTGTATACGTGTCATAAACCTGTATGGTCTACATCATCAGGGCATCTTCCGGGTATCCGGATCACAAGTTGAGATTACAAATTTCCGTGAAGCCTTCGAGAGGGGCGAAGATCCCTTGGCTGATACCACAGATGCATCGGACATCAATTCGGTGGCTGGTGTACTGAAGCTGTATTTACGCGAGCTCAGAGTACCCCTCTTCCCCAAGTTCTACTTTGAGAGTTTCATTTCCATAGCGGAAATGCAAACCAAGGCCGACATGGTCAAGGGTATTAGGCAATTCTTGCAAAATCTTCCCAACTCCGTGGTTATAGTCATACGCTATCTATTCTCCTTCCTTAATCACCTGTCGGAATATGCCGACGAGAATATGATGGATGCCTACAATCTGGCCATATGTTTCGGACCCACTCTCATGCCCGCGCCCGAAGACAAAGATCAAGTGCAGTACCAAAATCAGGTAAACGAATTGATCAAGAACATGATCATATATCATGAAGACCTGTTCCCCAAGGAATTGGGTGGCTATGAGTACGAGAAATATATCTCGCCCCACACCCTGGACATGGATGTGGGCGATTCGCCCTCCGAGGTGCTGACCGAAGATCCCGAATCGGATGCCTACCCTTCCGAAGACGAATCGGAGGTCTTGGAGGCCATGGCCCAGTTCGACTTCAATGCTCGTTCCAGTCGCGAGCTCTCGCTGACAAAAGGTGATTGTATTATTCTGCGAAAGCAAGTCTCCAACGATTGGTGGCAGGGCTCGGTGAATGGCAAAGAAGGCCTTGTGCCCGACAAATACATATCGTTAAAGCTCAAAGATGAAGCACGTCTACCCGCACAAAATTCCCAATCTATGGAACATTTGTACTTAGAGAATTCATGCTCTTCATCCACTTCAATGTTAGTAGACAATAAAGAGATCGCAAAGTATGTTGTCAATGATGTTTATTTTAACAATGCCACAAACAATACGGCCTGTAATAATTCGGTGGTCGGTTTAGGTAATAACGGTGCTATTTATGCCATACCCCATCAACGAAAAACTAGTACCGGCAGTGGTGGAAATGGATCACTTGGTGGTGGTGGTAGTGTCGCTTGCACCGGTGGTGGTCTGGGTTGTGCATCATCAACATCATCATCCAATGCTAACGCTTCTGGCGACTCATGTACAGATGGTAACGCTTACGCTGTCACAAGTGAAGGTCATTTATTTAAGCACTTTGCAATAGCCCCCCATCCTAATGCCACAACTAATAATAATTCCGCTAGTTCTGCTACTACTATTTCTACTACTGCATCTACTACACCCCCTCCCATTCCCACTAGTGCACCCACATCGGCGGCAACGCCTATACCCGTAAATAATTCATCATTATTGAAATTCATAAAGAACAACAGCAAACAGTATCACGATGAGCCGCACTCCTTTGAGAATGCCATAGAATTTCAAAACGCCTACGATGAGCAGGTGGAAAAATTCGAGACGACCGTATAAGATGAGCCAAACAGGACGAAGAAGATGAAGATGAAGCTGAAGGCGAAGGTGAACAAGAGAGACTCGGCACAAACCACCAAAAGGAAGTAAGAGACAGCTCGAAAATAGAAACACCTTTTCCTCTTATTCCTCTTCCAACTCACATTCGTCCTTGTCCTCACAACAATGCAATTAAAATGCAAAACACACAAAATAATCAAAAGTGAGATCAACTCAACTCATAGTTAGAGAGCTAGATTTGAGGCTAGTGAAGAAGAAACAAAAGGCACACAGAGCAAACGAAGCGCACAAAACACATAGGCACACACACACACACACACACACACACTTGCACACTAACCACTCACTCACAAAGAAACAAATAAAGACGATAGAGTCGAAGGAAAGTTTAAGCTCAAAACTCTTCAAATTCCAGGAATAAGGTTTAACCCAGCAAAGCAAAGCAAAGGATCTCAAATTTTCTTAATAGTTTTTTTTGCATGCATAAAGGGATGAATGTTGTTTTTGTGATGCTGTGTTATTAGTATTAGAATTGCTCTCTGGGTAGGTAGAAAGACGAAAGGAAGTTTGACTTTACCAACTCCTTTCGCGGCAGCTGTTCTTTGTTCTGTGAAATTTCGAATTTTTCCCGATCGTAATGATTTCCGAATGGACGGAACACTCAACTCAACACCCCAAACTGTAGATAGAGCACTTAAAAAAACTTTGATGATTGTGAATTGTGTCTCCAATACCAAAAGCTATTTGAGCAGACTGCCAAATGCTGAAAAAGTAAAAATTTTAGATATCTTGCCAACCCAAAAAAAAAAGGTCTGGAGAGTTTTGGGTGAGACTAAAACTAAAATGGATAGAAATGGAAATTTCCCATAATTAACGAATTCTAGGCGAGTTTTTTATTTAAGAAAGATTTTTGTAGAAATAATGCATTTTAAAGCATATTAACAACAAACAAGTTTTCAATAAATTTTATTAAATGCCTTTTTATAAAAAGAAATTGTAATATACTCAAAATAAAAAAAAAAGATATAACGATAGTAAAGAACCCATTATGTGGTCAGTTTAAAAGCTGTGGACTTTTAAAAGTTTTGCATCTAAAATATTAACATTTACGATGATAATATTTTATTTTGGTTAACAGGCATGGAGAAGCCTTACTATAAGGGAATATTAGGGTATACATAATTTTCGGAATGTGTGAATTAAACTTAAGTTTCATGGGCTTCAGGTATAACGAAGAATGCTTGCAGTCTAGTATTTCTAAAAAAAAATTGATTTCAAGCTGTAAATTGCAAATAGTATGGATGGCAAGAATTAGGTTGAATAATGAATTGGAGGCCACCGTAGCGCAGAGGTTAGCATGTCCGCCTATGACGCTGAAAATTGTCAGCGGCAACATTTGTGAGGTACTATGCCATGTAAATCTTCTCTCCAAAGAGTTGTCGCACTGCGGCACGCCGTTCGGACTAGGCTATAATAAGGAGGCCCCTTATCATTGAGCTTTAACTTGAATCGGTCTGCACTCATTGATATGTGAGAAGTTAGCCCCTGTTCCTTAGTGGAATGTTCATGGGCAAAATTTGCAATTTGCAATGAATGTCATAGGAATGGAGGCACGGCTATTGTACTGAAAAGCATAGACTGATTCCATTTGTTCGACTGCTTTACAATTTTTCACTTGTCACACAAATCATTGATCAAAGATCATCCAAAGTAGTAATATTTAATGGAGGAAAATAATCCTTTCTAATATCAAAGAGTGCTTCTCCATTCCAATATCAAGGAGTGCGTCCTCCAAACTCGAAACTTTTAAACAACAAGAAATGGCTTGGATAATCCAAAGATGTCCCTACCTTGAGGATTAAGCTTTTTCCAAGAACATCCCTATAAAGTACAGATAGGATAATTATCTCAATACGATACAAGTTTAAATTTAAATACAAATACCAGTTTAAAATACATAGAAATGTCATCAGAATAAAAGATGCCACAACATCTTCGGGAAAAAATTTCCAATGACTTATTGGTAACACTTGCCTGATGTGCTTACTGGTTTATCATTGGATTTGATGCTCTAGATTATGAAGATCTTTATTTATCTGTCTGGCCATCAAACAGGACAATGATTTGTTAGATGACTCGTGTAATTCTGTTATGGTAATTATAAGGTAGGTGGGAGATAGAACATGCCAAGATACATTGTTAGCTTAGTTATATCAGTTATAGGTGGAACAGGATTTGATCCTACTTCTTAGCTTACCGAAGTACATTAAAGGCTGTCAAAAGGTGACGCCAAAGATTATGGGAAGTTATTACATTCGAAATATAGTCTTACAAAGCGAAAGTAAATTTATTCAAGTGTTTCGGTATAGTGCTCTTCGGCGTAGTGCGCTTTGGTTTACACCTAGTTTTGATCCACGCTTCTTTATTTGGTCTTTCTTTTGAAGTTTCGGTTGTTGTGGTTGTAACATTGTGGCCTGCTCTCCCTAATTTGTTCTGTAAAATATCCAAATCTAGTTGTTGAGGCGGCATCCTTGCCGATGAATTACTCCATCGGGTCAATCCGGTACGTACCACCGGCCATTGGATTTCCAAATTCAGTCAGTTTTCGTATGCGTAAAGCGTCAAAGATGGTCGCTTCAAATACCTTTCCGATTGGCGTTACTTTCGCAACACGAGCTACATGGCTTACGTATTCTAATGACGATGTAAAGCTCAGCAGATTGATTCCTATATGTATTTTATAAAGGATTTTCCTCTAGAAAATCTCAATCGATGTCATATCCGCTTGTGCAAGTGTTCATGTTTCTGCTAGCAGTCTCTTACAGAATATGCCTAATATGTTATATAGCAGGATATTGCAGAAGAAAGAATACGCTGTTGGCTTGTCTTAAATGTGGCTCAGACTTACAATTAATTTTTTGAGATTCATTTAAGGTTTGCTATAAAAATCAGATAATGTCGAAAGAGTAAAAATTTCTCCACAGAGGTATCGCACTGCGGCACGCCGTGCAGACTCGGCTTTAAAAAGGAGGTCTTTTGTCATTAAGCTGATACTTAAATCAGTCAGCTCTCAGTGATATGTGAGAAGTTTGCCCCCTCTTAATGGAATATTCATGGGCAAATTTGCAAATTGCAATGTTAAAAGAATTTTTAGGTGCACGTTGAATTGGTAGAAGTGATACGTTTTTCTGGGTTCTTTTTCCAAGATTTAGCAACCGGCCGATCGAAAGTTACACTGTATGGCCCGATTATATCATATACTTTTTGATCTAAATCTCTTACGTAACAAGCCTGATATCATATCATCAAGCTTCAAGGTGAACAGGTTTATTCAGGTCCATGGGACCGATCACCACGGGAACGCCATGGCCATTGGTTATATTAAAGACGCCAATAACTAGCATTGTCATAGACAGACAGTCAGAAGAACTAACAGATTACTGCCAGGGGTAGTGTTTACCAAGTTCATACATGTTTCAGGAGGGCCATTGTTGAAATAGTACCTCTATGTACTCGTACCTGGTGTTGTGGTTCGATAAAAACACGTACTTGTTTTAAGGGCTCCCTCCTTCTCTTGCTTGAAACCCCATTTTCCTCTTTTTGCCCACTTCAGGGACATAGACTCATTGATCTCATTTTTTACACCTTAAGATGGCAAGAACCATTGCCGACCGACTTCTCACTGACACTCTCCACTTGATATTGCTGATTGTCCGCAACTGCATTTGCTACTCCCCATTTTCCTCTTTTTGCCCTTTTCAGGGATGCGGAAGATTTTTTCCCTCATTGATGCGGAAGATTTTTTCCCATAGCTCTACTTTTTTTACACCTTCAGAAGGCAAGAATCGGTGCCGACCGACTTCTCATTGACACTCTCTGTGAGAGACTCTTCACCACTGATTATCTGCGACTGCAATTGCAGTTACCCCATATACCAACATAGAATTCCACTATCCACAACCTGTGGACGCTCCCGGTAGCTCTTAGTGGAGCTTCTGAACATTGCAATGAACACCGCATAGATCGGATCGGAACTTAAATTTCCAAGCTATGTTGTGCTCATAGATATCCCTTAACGTTGTAATAAGAGGTTTTTAAGGTTTCTTAGTCAGCAATAAAGGCTAGCTGGCTTTTATCAACGGAGGCCACCGTAGCGCAGAGGTTTACATGTCCGCTTATGACGCTGTTGGCCTGGGTTCGAATCCTGGCGAGACCATCAGAAAAAATGTTCAGTGCTGGTTTTCTCCTCCTAATGCTGGCAACATTTGTGAGGTACTATGCCATGTAAAATTTCTCTCCAAAGAGGTGTCGCACTGCGGCGAGCCGTTCGGACTCGGCAATAAAAGGGAGGCCCCTTATCATTAAGCTTAAACTTGAATCGAACTGCACTCATTCATATGTGAGAAGTTTGCTCGTGTTCCTTAGTAATACGTTCTTGGGCAAAATTTGTATTTTTGGCTTTTATCAAAAAGTGAGAGAGAGATGAATAAAAACATAAATTAATGAGTTTTTTTGCTTCTTTTCGGAAACGCTTAGAATTTTATAAACAAACAGATCTTTTATTTAGATTTTCGATAATTGACATGAAAACTTTTTTACAATTTCTTCCCATTTAAAAAAAAAAAAAAAAAAAAAAAAACTAAACCGCTACAAATATCTTTTGAAGTAATATACAAGTCTTCCTTTTAGGACTTTCAATCACTATTTGGTAGAGTTAGGGGAATAAATGTCACATTTAGATGGCATAGGTTGATTTTTAAAACCTACTCATAAAGATAGAAGAGAGAAAAAAAGAGTATATACAAAAAAACAATCCTACATACCCATTTGCTGTAAAAAGTTCCAGATAAAAAGTGTTATTGAGAAAAAGAAAACCTTGCAATTTTTTAACTTAAATACTTCCATATTTTTTAAGTGAACTTCTTTGTGATCTCGCAGCAAGCCTGATCAATTATACATAAAAGCAAAAACAAAACAAATGAAAACAAATTTATTAATATGTGTCGCATGTTATATATATATATTAAACCAAGTTCTCCCCACTAACCACCCAATTGTGAGATATTTCTCCATGTATAATCAAAGAAATTGAAACAAAAAAACAACAACAAATGCTCAAAAATCATCATAAGGGTCATCATCCAATAGATAGTATGTTAACAATCATCGCCTTCATAACTAAAACAAAAAGAAAAATTAAAAAAAAAAAAAAATAAACAAGACAAAAACCATGATGGAATCAAAATCCCAGACATCTTCGATTCGTCGATCCATACACATTTATACTTGATGCTTACATACAATCATGATTCATATTTACACATATAAATAAACATTTATAAAATATAGAGCTATTCAATCTACCCCCCCTCTTCCCCCCAGCCAATATGCTTATGGATACAGATACATTTTTTTACACACAAAAGAACACACACACACTCAGCTAAAAGAGATATAAACGAAATACAATATTTTTTGAATGAAATGGAAATTAATCAAAACATTAAGAAATTCACTACAATACATTTTACTAAGTAATAATAATAAAAAAAAATGAAATATTTTTCTACTAAATATCACAACATCAACTACTAAAGCAAATATACATACCTACATACATACATGCGAAATATATACATATATAATAATACAAATACTAATAAAGATCATCATCATAGTCCCCTAACAGAATCAAAATTTATTAAAAAAAGTAAAGTGAAACTATTAAGCGAAAGATATTTTAAATTGTCATCTTATTTTACCACTAGAACAGTACGCGTACAGAGTAAAGTTGTGCAATTGATCGAAAGAGTCAAAGAGTCAAATGTTAAAACTTTAACTTCGCAGAATGTCATATTAAATAAACCTGACATATAGTATTTGTAAAAAGCCTCCAAATTAAACAAACAAATATGATAGAGATGTTTATTTTATGTAACATTCTATTTGAAACAATATTTGTTGATTTGTAAATTTTATTTTGTAAATTCATAATTGTAAGCATTTGAAGAATAATATTAAAAAAATCATATTTGAATCTATTTTGTTTAATGCCCAAAATGTTATTGCGCCCCAAGCAAGCCTGGGAAATATAGACCCACTAGCCGAACCGGGCCCGCTCTGATGCGCCTTCTTTAAATCTCTAAAATCTTTTTAATTTGTGCCATTGTAGCCTATGACGCTGAACGCGTTTGAATCCTGGCGAAAACATCGGACAAAGCAGTGTTTTTCCCCTCTTAATGTTGGCGACATTTGCGAGCTACAATGCCATGCATGGTCATTTAAAAACATCTTCTCAAAAGAGGTGTCGCACTGCGGCACGCCGTTCGGACTCGGCGGTCCCTCATCATTAAGTTTAAACTTGAATCGGAAAGCACTCATTGATGTTTGAGAATTTGCCCCTTCTCGGTTCCTGGTGGTAATGTTCTTCCTTAAGGTAATGTTCTCATTAGGGGAGGGATGGCACCTCAGACATTTCGACTCAAATATGGATATCAAATTCGTGCTGCACTTCTAAATCCCTTTAATTTGAGCCCCATATTGCCATGGCCGGTAAATATGAACCGTTTGGAGGGTGTTTTGAGGCTGGGGCGGCCACCGGCACTGAAAATAGATATCAAATCAGTTTTTTTATTCCCAACGGAAATGAAGTTCAGCATAGGGGGTGCTTTAGGGCGTTTCCCAAAAAAACACTTGGCTTCAAAATTGGATATCAAATTCGTTTTCTACTCTTGAATATATTTTATTTGAGTCCCATATTGTCATAATGGGTCAAATAACCCATTTGACGTATCTTTAGGAGAAAAAGCGCCACCTAGACTTGAACGCAAATTTTAATGTCATACTCGTAATCTACTCCTTAATACCTTTCATTTGAGTCCCATATAGCCATGGTCGGCTAACATGCCCATTTGGAGGTATTTGGGGGTGGGAGACCTCCCATTACTTGGACCTAATGTTTTATGCCATATTTCCCAAACGAAATATGGCATTCCCATATTGACATGAACATCGGATATATCTGTTTGGGGGAGTTTTGGGGTTGGGGCGCTCTGAGTACTTGGAGCCAAATTTTAATACCTATTCGTTTGCTGGTCTCCAATACCTTTGATTCGATACCCTTATTGTGCCCATCGGACCACTTTCGGATATGGGTGGCGTTTTTGGGGTAAGGGGGAGGGTCCGCCTCGACCCGATATCTAAAAATTATATAACCTATGTTTCCTTCCAGACAAACGTACACAATCTATGAAAATTTTAAGAAAATCGGTTCAGCCAAGTATCATATAGTCATAATGGGTCTAGTGGCTTTTTTGAGGGGTGTCGTGACCCCTTATACTTCGATCTGATTTTGTATGCAAGAACGGCCAATATGTCTGTTTGGGGGAGTTTTGGCGTTCGGGCGGCCCGATGGGTACTTAGACTCAAATTTTGATACCATATTCGTATTCTACTCTTCAATACCTTTCATTTGATGAAAGGTATTGCCCCGATCGGTCCACCTTTGATTTTGGGTGAGTTTTTGGCATAAGGGGGAGGGTCCGCCCCCCTTCCGATATTGAAAAACCATGTTGGTTAATGTGCCCATTTAGGGCGTTTTTGTGGGGGTGGGGTGACCCGCTATACTTCGACATGATATCCATATTCTACTTGATACCCATATTGTCATGAACGTCAAACAAACCTATTTTAAGGGGTTTTGGGGCTGGGGCGGCCCCCAGGTACTTGGATGAAATTCGTACTCTACTCTTGAATACCTTTAATTTGAATCCCATATTGTCCCGATCGGTCCACTTTTATTTTTCGGTAGTACTTTTGGGGTAAGGGGGAGGGTCCGAAGCTAACTAGATTAGGGAATTGACACATGAAGCGATATTGTACAGCAGGCTGCAGTTAGTTTTTGATTCGTTAGGAAATCCCCTTTCATCCTAGTGACATTCATTCCCATGGTCAAACAGCCCATATCCGATTTGGATCAAATTCGACACGACATTCGGATATTGAGTGGTCTAATAAGTACAAGTCATTGTTCAATTTTGAAGAACAAAATATTGGTTTTTTGGTAGCTATATCCAAATATAGACGGATCTGAACCATATACGACACGGATGTCGAAAAGCCTAACATAAGTCACTGTGTAAAATTTCTGGACCGATCTGGGCCAAATTGAAGAGGGCTGTCAAAGGGCCTAACACAACTCACTGTCCCAAATTTTGGCAAAATCGGCTAATAAATGCGGCTTTCATGGGCCTAAGATCCTAAATTGGCGGATCGGTCTATATGGCAGCTATATCCAAATCTGGACCTATCTGAGCCAAAGTGAAGAAGGATGTCGAAGGGCCCCACACAACTTACTGTCCCAAATTTTAGCAAAACCGGATAATAAATGTGGCTTTCATGGGCCTAAGACCCTAAATAGGCGGATCGGTCTATATGGGGGCTATATCAAGATATAGTACGATATAGCCCATCTTCGAACTGAACCTGATTATGAACAAAAAAAGAATCTGTGCAGAGTTTCAGCTCAATATCTCTATTTTTAAAGACGTGTAGCGTGATTTCAACGGACAGACGGACGGACATGGCTAGATCGTCTTAGATTTTTACGCTGATCAAGAATATATAATCTTCATTGGTTCGAAAATGGATATTTCGATGCGTTGCAAATCAACTGATAAAATGAATATATCCCTATCTTTTGATGGTGGGTATAAAAATATTTCAACGCTTTAAATTTTGAAAATGTGAGGAAATAATCTGCTCGATATGACCACCATTTGCTTTGACTTTTGCTGTGAGTCGGTCAAAAACGAATTGAAAGCTGCACGAATTTAAGCTGCCTTCAACGCATCCATACCAACATATGTTAAAATGGCTCAAATAGAAAAGTCCAGCGGCCACTGTGTGGACGAAATTAATTGTGGAACATGAAATTTTAGGCATTCTGGGTTAACACTTGGTTTATGTGATGGTGCAGAGTCTTGATAATATGTCCGAGAGAACTGAATGGGAGCCAAAATTCGGCACTCAATAGCCACTTTGGCCAAAGCAATTGTCTGTATCGCATGCCACATAAAAAAAAAACAAAGTTAGCTAGAAACACACACAAATACAATAAAGTGTGAGATGCGTGAACGTTTAAATGAATGTCACCACATGAAGCCAAAGCAAGCAGAGGAATTAGACATCAAGTTTGGTTGAGCAGCATGGATATAATTCGATATTTTTTTGAACTTGCTTTTTTGATTTTTGGATGAGAATTGCTTTTATCAGTGACGTACGTACTGTCTGTCTTCGTCTGTTCAAAAGTGACAGACTTACTTCCATTTTTTTTCTTTACCCAAGTCATTACAAAGCACGCAAATTAATTTCAGCTCTCATAAATTTGAACGGTAGCTGTGTGTGTGTCTTCTATTCAGTTACGGCCAATGTGAGCCCTCGTGAGTATTGGTCAAAATGTAAAAAACGGCCAGCAATCATTTTATGCTCATAAGTAAAAACCCTTTCAATAGCTCAACGAATTAAAAGGAGAATTTTACGTTTTGGTCATTGAGAGCCGTAATCGTCAACAACGATTGCTAGAATAAGGTTTGAGCTTGCCATTCGCAGCATGTCTACCATGTGCATTTACAATATTTTTAAGGGGGCTTGCTGCTGCTCTCTGGTACGTCCATGGTCTACGATCGAAATGATTGGCGTGTCCACGGCTACAAAGCAGTTTTCAAAATGCTTTGACGATATTAAGTCGCATTTAAATTGATGTTAGTCTCGATGAAAACGTTTGGAGAGCGGCTGTCGGCTGTCACAGCTGCCCATGTAATCACGAGAGCAAATTGGTTCGTGTGGCAGTTGTAGGCTCAAATTGTCGTACGTGTTCTCGGCTAAGAAAACACAATTATTATCGCACATCATGCTCTCGTCAAAGAACATGATATGCAGAAATTCACCAGTTTCGGCCAAGCGCAGCAACTCCTTTGCTCTTTCGAGTCTAATCTTGAGCTCGTTTTTCGATAAATGTATGTTGAATTCTTTCTTTCTGGAGGCCACTGTAGCACAGAGTTTGGAATCCTGCCGAAAATTTTCAGCTGTGGTTATCCCCTCAAAATGCTGGCGACATTTGTGAGGTACTGTGCCATGCATAGAACCCATGTAAAAACTTCTCCCTAAGAGGTGTCGCACTGCGGCACGCCGTACGGGCTCGGCGATATATTAAGTTTAGCTTAAACTTGAAAAGGAAAACACTCATTGATATGTGAGAAGTTTGCCCCTGTTCCTTAATGGAATGTTCATGGGGCATTATTTCACAGGATATTGTCGGTCCATTTGATTGCCACTACGGTGTGGATTTCTTTAAATTCGATTTTCACTCGCTGAACCATTTCAGATGTAGCTTTTTTGGTGCATCACCATGGCAAAGCTAGAAGTATCATAATAACGATTTATGTTGCGATACACAAACATTTTGTTAACTTTGAGGTCGTCAATAATAGCAGGCTGTGATTTTCCAACCAAATGCTAATACACATGAACGTGTGTAAATGAGAGAAAGAGAAAAAAAATGAATATATCCCCTATCCTAGGAGTGGTTTTCATTCCGATTGAATGATGACACCATATGTTTTAATAAACGGAGTGTTAATAAGCCGGGTAGCCAAGCCGCACTTTTTCTCTATACAAACTAAGCGATAAAATCCACTTAATGGGCAAATAAAACACATCTTATGTCATTAATAAACGGCGATAATAATAATCCAAGCCGTTTAGTAAGGTTTTTTCTCTATATGAAATAAGCGTGAAAATCCGCTTAATGAGTAATAAAACACCCCAATTAATTGCAAACTCTTGGATACTGAACAATGAATGAATCATACAGGCAAAAATTTAGATTAGGCAGAATGGTATGATTAACTCCGATAAGTTTCGTACAGAATATCATGTCCGCGAGTGCCAGTTAATGCTTTAGCTCCAATTCTGGCGAGAAATTCTTTTTTAGAGGTGGTCAACTACTCAACATTCTTCTTGTTCTTCTTTTATGCAGAAACGATTGCTCGACCATACGATATTTGGACAGTTGGCCTCTTGCCATGGAGCTAGAACTCATTGACTTGACTTTATAGAGAAAGTCGTCCCACAGTCTTCAAATTTGGTATGGGCATATTTTTCGGTCTAGAGACGAGGCCTATTGAAATTGGTAAAAATCGGTTCAGATTTGGATATAGCTTCATATATATGTTCGTCTGATTTGCAATAGTACTGCAATGAAATGGTCATTTGTTAACAGATTCTCTCGAAATTTCGCAGAAAGGTTTTTCTTATGAATCCCGGTATTACCGGTGAATTTCATAGAAATCGGTTCAGATTTGGATAAAGCTCCCATATATATATTCGTCCGATTTGCAGTAATAATGCAATAAAATGGTCAATTGTGAACCTATTTTCTCGAAATTTGGCAGGAAGGTTTTTCTTATAACTTCTTTTCTATTACTGACGAATTTCATGGAAATCGGTTCAGATTTAAATGTAGCTCACATATTTATATATCGTCGATTTTCACTTCTAAAGCCGCTGCAAGCGCATTTATTGACCAAACTTCCCAAAACTTCGTACAACGCTTAGGTCATGACTTCTTGACTGAAATTTTGCACGTAGTGTTTTGGTATCACTTCCAACTACTGTGCTAAGTATGATTCAAATCGGTTCAAAATCTGGTATAGCTGTCATATAAACCGATCATGGATCTTGACTTCTTGAGTCACTAGAGGGCGCAATTCTTATCCGATTTTGCTGAAATTTTGCATGTAGTGTTTTGGTATCACTTCCAACAACTGTGTTAAGTATTATTCAAATCGGTACATAATCTGATATAGCTGCCATATAAACCGATCTGGTATCTTGACTTCTTGAGCCTCTAGAGGGCGCAATTCTCATCCGATTTGGCAGAAATTTTGTACAACGGCTTCTCTCATGACTTTCAACATACGTGTCCAATATGGTCTGAATCGATCAATAGCTTGATACAGCTTCCATATAAACCTATCACCCGACTTTGCTTCTTGATCCATTACAAGGCACAATTGTTTTCCGAATGAACTGAAATATTACACAATGACTTCTACAATGTTGAGCATTCATTTATGGTCCAAATCGGACTATAACTTGATATAGCTCCAATAGCATAACAGTTCTTATTCAATATTCTTTGTTTGCCTGAAAAGAGATACCGCGCATAGAACTCGACAAATGCGATCCATGGTGGAGGGTATATAAGATTCGGACCGGCCGAACTTAGCACGCTCTTACTTGTTTTCATTTTCTTTGTTTCTCTTAAACAACTTATCTTAAGACTCTCATTGCAATCGGCAGTTTAATTGCACAACTTTACTTAGATAACCATTTAAAAAAAACATAAATTATGTTGTTGAACTAGTTCCAAAGAGTGACTAACAACTAGCTTTTAGTGAATTTATTGGTTTTGGATTTATTTTATATTAATTAATCACTGACAATGAATTAAAAATGGCCATACCTACATATACATTATTATATCACTATTATATATATATTTAGATGTACTTTTTATTTTTTATACAATTTTTAATTTTTTGATACAATTTATTTAATTTTTTTTATATATATTTTTTTAAACTTAAGTTAGTTATTGTTAATTTTTTATGTTGTCATATACAAAAACAATTACATAGAGAAGATGTTCTTATGCCTATGAGATAGAAATTAAAAAATTAAAAAAAAAAACAGCATTGTCCTCATATATATAATCAATCAAGGAACATAAATACTTCATATTTTTAATAATACTGAAAGAAAAAAGAAACAAGAAATTAGTCATAATTATTATAAAGATTTGTTTTATCAATTGAAACTAATATAAATATATATACACATATTAAGGTATTATAAAAAAACAAAAAAAAAAAACATTTTAACAATTGTCATCAGGATTTGTCACATTTACATTTAAAACCCCATCACCATCATTCTTTTCATCAGCCACAAAATTCATTATATTATATTTCATATATATTTCTAAAACAAATTTCCCCCTTAATAATTTTATTATTAGGAATTGTTAATAATATTTCTCAAAAAAATATCACCACAATAGCATAATAATGAATGATATAATTGTAAATTACTTTTTGTCAACTTTGTTTAGTTGTTAGTTAGTAAAGAGAGAGCCCTAGGTCTTCTCCTACTCGAAAACTACAATTTGATGCCCCAAATGATTAAAAAAAAACAAAACATAAAGAAAAAATAAATGATATTGCTAATTTATATAGAATAGAATGAAGAATGATCAAAACATACTCTACATACATATATAGATATACTTACATATATACACCCATATACATGAATGAATACACATACTCGTATACATGACTAGATTTTATTTAAATATTTTTTATTCATAATTTTAACTCAAAGAGTGAGAAATGATATTTTAATTTTTATGTTGTGAGAAACGAAATACAAGCATACTCCTCCTACATATATATTGTATATGGAAATACCAATATAGATATATGTATATGTGCATATATTTTTCTCAACTTGGATTAGCAGTTTCCAGTGTGTGTTTTTTGTTTGGCTTATAAATTTGTTTTTTTGTTTTTATTTTTTTTTTATTACAATGATGACATTTTCTTTCAAAAACAATTCTTTTATATTTATATTTGGAATAATAAAAACTACTTGGACAATATAAATTCGAAAAAAAAAATTTAGACGCCCCCTCCTCCTTATCATAATCTTTATCATCGTTTTTGTCACCTTCATAAAAATTAAGTCATTTAAATGCTTTTCATCTTCTGTTGTGTGATTATTGTCACCATCATTAAGGTCATTAATTCACACTTGATGTCATTAAAATCGTTATTGTAATTAATAACCACATTAAATAAAATCAATACAGATTTCAGATTAAATACAGAAGTGTAAAAACATGATTTGTTGTTATTTGAAACAAAAAAAAAAGAATCATCTTTGTTGTGTGTGCGTTACTTATTCCAATAATTCCAAGGAAAATAATTTTTGTGTTTTTAATTTCTCTCAATTACAAGTTTTAATGGTTTTTCTTCATATGTATTGTTTTGTGTTTCAAATTTTGTAATTTGAAAAATTTACTATTTAAAAGTCAAAAAATACCAAAATAATGCCAAATTTATTGCAAAAAGAAATTCAAAAATGAGAAAAAATTGAAATTGATGTAAAAACTGATTTAAATCAAATCAGAAATCAATCATAACTCACACACATGCAAAAAATCATAAGCCATATGCCCACAACTACATCCATGCAGATATACAACATTCATACTATATACATATACAAATATAAATATATACATATATATATAAATATATTTTTAAATATAAAAAAAAAATGGAATACTTATTAAATATACTTTCGAAAAGTTATAAAAAAAATCTCAACCCTTTGAGTTTTAATTTACAAAACAAAGCATGCAAACGTAGCGTTTAGACAACTGTATATGGACAATGTACATAACCTGCGGTAGCTTAGTCTTTAACACAATATTACCAATAACCCATTACCATTAGTTTTTGTATAAAGATTTCTTTTAATATATTTTTCTGATGCTCTGACATATATACAAAACTAATAAGGCTTACGACCAAATAAAGTGAAACAAAGCGGTTCTCAATAGAAAGTGAAATTAAATAGCACCAAACAAGTAAAATACGCTTTAAGCCGGGCCGAACTTTGGATACCCTCCACCTTGGGTATATATGGAAACCACCTTTCGTCAAAATCCGAAATATGTTTCGATCTGGAGCAAATACTCATAAGTACAAGACATTGTTCAATTGTGCATAACAAAATATTGGTCTTTTCAGTAGCTATATCTAAAAATAAACCGATCTGAAACATATACGACACGGATGTCGAAAAGCCTAACATAAGTCACTGTGTCAAATTTCAATGAAATCAGATTATAAATGCGCCTTTTATGGGGCCAAGACTTTAAATCGAGTTAACGGTCTATATGGCAGCTATATGCAAATCTGGACCGATTTTAGGCCAAGTTGCAGAAAAATGGCGAAGAGTTTAACCCAACTCACTGTCCCAAATTTCGGCGAAATCGGACAATAAATGCGCCTTTTATGGACTCAAAACCCTAAATCGAGAGATCGGTCTATATGGCAGCTATATTCAAATCTGGACCGATCTGTGCCATATTGCAGAAGTAAGTCGTCCATTGTCCCAAATTTCGGCGACATCGAACAATAAATACGCCTTTTATGGGCCAAAAAAAAGCGATCGGTCTATATGGCAGCTATATTCAAATCAAAACCGATCTGGGCTAAATTGAAGAAGGATGTCGAGGGGCCTAACACAACTCACTGTCCCAAATTTCGGCGACATTGGACAATAAATGCGCCTTTTATGGGCCCAAAACCTTTAGTCAAGAGATCGGTCTATATGGCAGCTATATCCAAATCTAAACCGATCTGTGCGATATTGCAGAAGTACATCTAGGGGCTTAACTTAACTCACTGTCTCAAATTTGGGCGACATCGGACAATAAATGCGCCTTTTATGGGCTGAAAGCCTTAAACCGAGAGATCATTCTATATGGTAGCAATATCCAAATCTGGACCGATCTGAGCCAAATTGAAGAAAGATGTCGGAGGGCTTAACACAACAGACTGTTCCAAATGTCAGCGACATCGGACAATAAATGCGCCTTTTGTGGGCCCAAAACCTTAAATCAAGAGATCGGTCTATATGGCAGCTATATCCAAATCTGAACCGATCTGGGCCAAATTGAAGACGGATGTCGAGGGGCCTAACACAACTCACTGTCCCAAATTTGGGCGACATCGGACAATAAATGCGCCTATTATGGGCGCAAGATCCTAAATCGAGAGATCGGTCTATATGGCAGCTATATCCAAATCTGGACCGATCTGTCCAATATTGCAGATATATTACGAGGGGCTTAACCTTACTCACTGACCCAAATTACGACGACAAAAATAATGCAAATTTTGTCCATGAACATTCCACTAACAACCAGCGGCTAACTTCTCACATATCAATGAGTGCAGTCCCATTCAAGTTAAAGGTCATTGATAAGGGCCTCCTTTTTATAGCCGAGTGCGAACGAAACGGCGTAGTACCTTACAAATGTTGCCAGCATTGGGAGGGGAAAACCATCGCTGAAATTTTTTTTCTGATGGTCTCGCCAGGGTTCGAACCCAGGCGTTAAGCGTCATAGACGGACATGCTATCCTCTGCGCTAAGGTGGTATCCAATTATGACGACATCGGACAATAAATGCACTTTTTATGGGGCCAAAACCTTAAACCGAGAGATCGGTCTATATGGCAGCTATATCCATATCTGAACCGATCTGGGCCAAATTGCACAATGATGTCAAGGGCCCTAACGCAACTCACTGTCCCAAATTTTGGCAAAATCGGACAATAAATGCGCCTTTTATGGGCGCAAGAACTTAAATCGAGAGATCGGTCTATATGGCAGCAATATCCAAATTTGAACCGATCTGGGCCAAATTGATGAAAGATGTCGAAGGACCTAACACAACTCACTGTCCCAAAATCGGATAATAAATGTGCCTTTTATAGGCCTAAGACCCTAAATCTAAGGATCTATCTATATGGCAGCTATATCCAAATCTGGACCAATCTGGGCCAAATTGAAGAAAGATGTCCCAAATTTCAGCAAAATCGAATAAAAAATGAAACTTTTATGGGCCTAAGACCCTTAATCGTCTGATCGGTTTATGTGGGGGCTATATCAAGATATAGTCCGATAAAGCCCATCTTCGAACTTAACCTGCTTATGGACAAAAAAATAAGCTGTACAAAGTTTCAGCTCAATATGTCTATTTTTAAAGACTAGATCGTCTTAGGTTTTTACGCTGATCAAGAATATATATACTTCATAGGGTCGGAAATGGATATTTCGATGGGTTGCAAACGGAATTACAAAATTCTTCGGTAGTGGGTATAAAAATGTACTGGATTTTAACACAGGTGCGTTAGATTTTGGGCCCTTAGTAGTTTGAGGAGCATCGGAATTTGCCCACCTCTGGTAAGCAAGATTTTATTCAATTTATCAAAACTGCTATCTTACGTTTTGGTAGTATGGTCGACGGCTATGGAGAAATAGTGCCAGATAAGAACAATACACAGGTCCAGAGAACGTTTTGTATGTGGCGAGACGTTGAGAATCATTCCTACTATAGCACTGGAGACAAGTTCTGACTTGTAACATATAGGCTAAGTATGAGACCACAATGACTTCTAACATATAGGCTAAGTATGAGACCACTAAGGTTAGAGACTTAAAGCATTGGGTGAGAGGAAGAATAGAAGACAGGAGCAGGCACGGGATATCTATGAGGATCACACAGGCTGAAACTTTGAGCTACAATCTGTGTGGTGTTCTTCGCTATCACCAGAAGCTTAGCTGGCAGCTACCTGGCGCGTTCACAGGCTGCGGATAGTGGAATGCTCCATACGGAGCAAACAAAAATATGACATCTTAGTACTGTCAAATCTGGCCGGCTGTTAACAGCTGGCCAGATTTAATAAGGTGAGACCACCTTATTAAATCCGCCTTGCATACGGAGTAGCTGCAACTGCAGCTACTCTCGAGCGGAGAGTTTCAGTTAGAGGCCGGGTGTCACCGGGTCTTGCTTAAATACTGAGTGGCAATGATGCTCGATACGACATGGTGAGTTATTGGAGCCTTAAAAAAACTAATGGGCATCATGCTCCAGCGGCGATCAGTCGGAACGAGACTACCCGCCTATAACAGCCTAGCCGCCTATAACAGAGAGATGGCGATCCTCTCTCCAAATGTGACTACAACACCAACAAGAACAGGTCAATCCATCTCGGGGTAATCGAGGTGACAATAGGAAACCTGAATGTATTTGAAGAGCTTTAAATTCAGGTATATGCATTTAGTCTAGAATTGACTCTGGTAAGCTGAATGAATAATGGATGGAAACTAATGAATGAATGGATTGAAACTTCGGTAGCCAAGTCCAAACTAGCATATCTTTAAAACTGACAGCTACATGATATTTGTTTTATTACTATAAGTTACCGTGTTGCAATATAAAGATCTGTGATATTAAAATTTATGTTGTCTCTAATATAATTATTGTCGTGTTGTTAATGAATGTGCTTTTGACGAAATAACTCACGTGAATATATCCTAATTTATTACGTATCCCCTGAAGGTGTCAACAAAAATTGACGAAACGTTGGGACAAATGAAATAAAAAGGAATTCTTATTTACGGAACTTTGGTCTAAAAGCTTAAGATAAAATTTAATAAAATCTAATTGGACCAAGAAAATCTGAATACATCCCTTAATGTTTACAAGTCATCGAAAATATTTGCTTCGGAGTTTATTTTAAAAGAAAGTCATTCTTGTTGGATTTGAAGCGCAATCATACAGTGTAATATTTGGCTGGAAAATCGCTATCTGCTCTTGTTGGCGAACTTAATCGCCTCAAAGTGAACAAAATGTTAGCGCATTGCATCATAAATCGTTATCGTACACTGCAACAACACCTGAAATGGATGATCGGTGAGTGCAGGCTCGACTTCAATGCGCCGCAGTGGCAAACAAATGGTTAAAGATCTGAAAATATCCCGGAGAGGCAACATATATTGAAAAACGAGCTCAAGGTAAAGCCTTACAAGTTCCTAAAGGCACACGATTTACATCAAAGCTCGATAGAACAAAGGCTCGAAAGAGCAAAGGAGTTGCTGCGATTGCAGGAACGTTGTGAATTTCCGAACAGCGTAAACTCGCAAAACGAATGTGTTTACTTAACCGTGCGCACGTACGAGAATTTGAGTCTATGAACGGCCACCCGAATAAATTTTCCATCGCAAATGATACTATGGGCGTTTTCATCGAGCGTGGCGTCAAAGTCCGATGAACTTTTCTATTTGGGGAATTTTAGAGAGCAAGGTAAGGACTAAGGAATATGTCAGCTTGCAACTGGTGTTTTGAGCAACTCAGAAAAATAGCCAAGGTAAGAGGTAGCCATATCGAGCAAAAGTAAATGGATTCTGTAATTTAATACATTATGGAGTAGTATGCATTAATATTGTGAATTTTGTTACTGCATTACGCCTTGTGTGGCTTAGTTGTTGAATCAATAAATTGTATAAAATTAAATAAAAATTAAATTAATAAAAAATAATTTCACATACAAAAATGTGGTTGTTTGAATTGGTCACATATCGTGACAGCTACCCAGTGGTCCGTTAACAGAACCGGGTGTTTGCATTAAAGACCTATAAATCGAGTTTTGTTATTACAACGATGAATAATTTTTGGGGGCCAAAGAACCAAAATTTTAAAATAAAGAAGATATCTTTAGATTTAATTTGCTATTTACTAACCGACATGTCCATCCATTTTGATCGCTGATTGATTCTTATCTTGCTCCATAGATGAGTGTCCAATTATTATTTTTTGGAAAATTATTATCATAACCAAATATAGACCGATCTGAACCATATGTATACGACACGAATGTCGATAATCCAAATATAAATAACATTGTCACGTTTCAGCGAAATCGGATTATAAATGTGATTTTTATGGGGCCAAGACTTTAAATCGAGAAATCGGTCTATATGGCACCTATACCCAAATCTAAACCGATCTGGGCCAAATTAAAGAGGGCTGTCAAAGGGCCTAACACAACTCATTGTCTCAAATTTCGGCGAAATCAGACAATAAGTGCGCCTTTTATGGTTCCAAAACCTTAAATCGAGATATCGGTCTATATGTCAGTTATATTCAAATCTGAACCGATCTGGGCCAAATTAAGGAAGGCTGTCGATTGGCCTAACACAACTCTCTTTTCCAAATTTCAGCAAAATCGGATAATAAATGTCGCTTTTATGGGTCTAAGACCCTAAATCGGAGGATCGGTCTATATGGGGGCTATATGAAGATATAATCCGATATAGCCCATCTTCAAACATAACCTGCTTATGGACCAAAAAAGAATCTGTTCAAAGTTTTTGCTCTCTATTTTTAAAGACTGTAGCGTGATTTCAACAGACAGGCGGATGTCAGCGATTCGATTCTCAGTAACGTGCCAGTCTTGATCATTACGGAAGAAGTACGGCCCAATGACGCCTCCGTTCCATGCAATGATGTACGTGTGGATTGCTGTTTGACCATCAACACATATTTTGTTTTTGACGTAGCTATTCAGCCAAAAATGAACCTCATCGCAGCGTTTTAACGTTGAGGCCACCAACTACGAATTTCGGTGGTAAATTTCAATAATTTTGACTAGTGTATCTTTCCATCATGAAATGGCAAACCTCTCTGAAGAGAAATTTCCAAAGAACCGTAACAAATTACAAACCGTTTACAAATCCTCTCGGAATGGTTTGTTTCATGCCAAGACTAAATATCAAATCTGAGCTTTCTTAAATGTCTTTAGTTTTTATACCCTCCACCATAGGATGGGGGTATACTAATTTCGTCATTCTGTTTGTAACGGTCTTGGGTCTTGACTTCTTAAGCTTTTAGAAGGCGTGATTCTTATCTAATTTGGCTAAAATTTTGCGTGAGGTGGTCGCAAATTACAACGCACTGTGGGATAGAATAGAAAAAAACTAGTAAAAACCAGTAAGGAAAGGCAAAAGTGGGGCGGTGCCGACTGTATAATACTCTACACCTACCCTATAAGTATAAAATGGGAGCTATATATATATTTTGAACCAATTTTGATGGACCTAGGAGGATGTTATCAGATGGGTTATCAAACCATCCGTCACAAATTTCGAGCAAATATGTTTATACCGTAATAACTACGGTTGACAAATGATATCAGTGCAAATTACCCAAAATCTGACGAACATATATATAAGAGCTATATCTAAATCTGAAGCGATTTCGACTAAACTTCTTAGATACTGTGGTAGTCGCCGAGGAAAGCGTTGTGCAAAATTTTGGCCAGATTGTTAAATAAATGCACTTTCAGCGGATCTAGAAGTGAAAATCGGGCGAAATATATATCAGAGCTACATCTAAATCTGAACCGATTCTGCCAAATTTCGAGAAATTCGGTTAACAAACGAGCACTTTATTGCAATATTTCTCAAAATCGTTCGAACATATATTTGGGAACTATATCTAAATCTGAACCAATTTTGAGAAAACTTCTTAGATATTGTGGCAGATGTCGAGGAAAGCGTTGTACAAAATTTTGGCAAGATTGATTGATTATTGTAAAATTAGTCCAAATCGGACGAACATATTATGGAAGCTATATCCGAATCTGCACCGATTTTTCCCAATTTCAATAAGCTTTGTCTCTGCGCAAAAAAAATGTATGTGCCAGATTTAAAGACGATCGGATGAACATTGACCTTTATTTTGTACATATATAAACATGGACAGACGGACAAAGCTAAATCGAATCAGAAAGTGATTCTGAGTCGATCGGTATACTTATCAATGGGTCTATCTCTCTTTCTTCTGGGTGTTAGAAACAAATGCTCTAAGTTAACATACCCTATAATACCCTACCCTATGGTGTAGGGTATAAATATGCCACTTGAATGCATGAACCAAATATTTCTATATCAGATTAAAACTTCACTCGCAAATAACATTGATTTGAGACTCCACATTTTCCTCATAGATCTATATATTCTTTTTTTTTTTTTGGGCGTGGCTCTGTCTCCCAGATACTTGTCCCCAAATTCGCATAAGAGATCCTTGTTTTTGTCTTATAATAACGTTCAAGGTTAGGTTAGGATAGGTTAGGATGATACCAAGACCTTAGTCTCTAGACATCCACGTTGGCCAGCCAAAGGCTCATTGCGATTCCTTCTCTTCTCTCTTTCCACGAATTCACTTCAAAATGCAGACCGTCCTTTAACATACATTCTGGAGCCACCCAGATGAAAAAGCAAACGCCTTGATCCTGCACGGAATTACGATCAATCTTCTAGTACATGAAAGAAGAAAGAGCCCAGTATCCTATTCCCACTTTGACATAAAGCAGGGCATTGGCAAAGAAAGTAAAAGCTATTGTCCGAGGCGTCGATCTCTTGACACCACTCACAGATGTCATCATTTCTAATGCCAATACGAGACATATGTTTACTTAACTCTTGTCCTTTTATAATTCCGATAACCATACTCAGACGTGCCTTTTCCATTGATAACAGATCATTTTTGTTTGATTTCGAGCGTTCATCCCACAGACGCTTTGTTTGTTCACATCCGGCTGTTGAATTCCAGCGATTTAACCATGAATCCTTATAACGCTCCTTAATACCATAGAAAATGTTCGATAGTGTAGGGTATACATCTAATATTGACACAAGAGCAAGGCTTACAGTATGTCTGCCTTCTCATTTCGTATAATATTGTTATGTCCGGGAATCCTGCATAAAGCCGATTATGATTCCTCTGAAGGCAATTTAAGACTTCTCGACAGCGACCCAAAACCTTAGATCTTATACTCGTGTCAACAAAGGCCTTCAATGCTGCTTGACTATGTAAGATCGATCTATACTTCTGGATAGGTCAATCTCTGCAGCCATAGTTATCGTAAAGACCTCTGCCTGGAAAATGCTGCAATCATCACGCATTCGCAAAGAGGTGTTGATGTCAAGTTCACCGCAATATATGCCACCATCGTTCCAGTTCTTTATCTTAGATCTGTAAGTATATTAGATCTGTAAATATACTAACATCGGTAAACCTTATTCGATCCTTTAGTCATTCAGTCAGAGTCGGTATCCTAATCTATAGTCGGCAGTCTACTATTTCTGTTCCTACTTGTAAGTCCATCTTCAGGTCTTTCAATGTGCCGTCCAGTATATGGGTATGTCCTCTCTGCTGACTGCCTTACAAACAATTCGATCGGCTGGATTTCCATTATAACCTCTAGGGACCTTGTCGCAGTAATAACCATAGCCCCAGTCATGAATCTCGTGGCTAAGCGTTCAAAGACAATTTATTTAAATTGCTTCATCCATTCCCAAAATGTCGAAAAATTTAAGATACCGTGTAGCGTCCTTTCTAAACAAAATATTTAGAGATGGGCGATGGGTAAATACCCAAAAGATATTTACCCGGTAAATTGGGTAAATACCCATTTATACCCAAAAGCTGGGTATTAATAATTTTGCAGATATCTTGGATATAAAATTTTTTTTTCAAAAAATGTTTGATGATTTCGTATTCTTTGTATATAAACCTGACCTTTTGATCTCATAAAATCGGATTTTTGTTATATATAGCCGCTGTATAGGCCGATCTCCAGACTTAAATTCTTGAGGCAATAATCATTTTTCATCCGATTTCGATGAAATTTGGCACAGTGAGTTCTGGTAGACCCCTATTCATTTCTGTGAAGTGCGGTTCAGATCGGACTACATTTGGATATATCTGCCCTATAGACCGACCACCCGATCTCCCGATGTAGAGCATTGAGGCCATAAAAGATCCATTTATTACCTGAATTCGATGAAATTTGGCACAGTGTGTTCTGGTATACCCCTTCCTATTCCTGTCAAATGTGGTACAGATCGGACCATACTTGGATATAGCTGCCATATATATAACGATCTCCCCATATTTTCTAATGAGCCTATAAAAGGAGCATTTTTCATCCTATTTTGATGAAATTTGTCACAGCGAGTTCCGGTACCCCTCTAAACATTTTTGTGACTTTTTGGGATCAGAAGGTCAGGTTTATATACAAAGAATACAAAACCACCAAATACCCAAAAAGGTATTTATTGGCTATTTACCCAATAAATACCTAAGCGTTGGGTATTTACCCGGTAGAAACCCATCTCTAAAAATGCATGATAAAGCCTCCTTGCTATATTCATGGCACTTTTAGATCCAAAACCCTGAACTAAAGTTAATAGAATTAATAATAATATGTAGTAAAACTTTCCTCAAGTTAAGACATTTTGTATTAAAAAAAAATTTTAAAAAATCAAAATTTGTAGTTATTTTTAAATTTTATTTTCTCTCAATTCAAATATAAGATTCATTCAGCAATATTAATGATAACCAATTGGATGCCCTCCATAGCTATAGTTGATGGGTTGCTCCTGCTGGGCATTGACATGAGTGCGAGCTGCATAAATTAGGGCTGCCATAAAAGCTGTGTTATTCATAATCATTGTGGTGAGAGTGGCCATTTTCAGGACAGGTAAAATAAAGGGCAGGAATGTGCCCATTAGAATGGCCGGCATCATCTGCAGAAGGACAAAAGAAAACAAAATTAAAATTTCAGCAATTATTTCTCGAAACAAGGATACTGCATGTCAAATTTTTACCATCACCGGAACAGCCATTTGTAATATGGTCGATTTGTACGAGATTTTATCCTTTTTTATTTTCTTATGTTTAGATCCCTTGATCTTGGACTTGCCATCGATGTCATCGTCCTCCAAACTGTTGATCACATGGCTCTCCCCGCTATTGTCAAGCAAACCTTTGTCTTTGTGAATACTCGTAAGCATGGATGAATCTTGACTTCGCGCTTCATTGTGATGCTGATATTTGCTCTCTGTGAATACATAAACACTAGAAATGGTGAAGATTTTGCCATAACCAAGACTTACTCTTTTTTAGGGAAAATTTCAATTTGTTTTCCTTATTGGGTATGATTTTCACCATCAACCCGGGTAAGAATTGCAAACGAATATCGCGATCTTTGAAAAATCGTTGCAAGCTCACTACCAGCTTCTTATTTATATCCTTATCTGATAATTTGCGCAAGCGCTCCGTTACCAGGCTTCCCATACGCTCTTCCTCGCCAAAGAATTGATTGAGGAAATCTTTGGTTAAATTTCCTGTGTTGACCCAATTTTTGCGCTCCAATTTTTGCAAAACAAATAATTTCGTACAACGCATGGTACTGTAATCTCTAAGGCATTCGTAGATGCGCATTGGCACAGAAGTTCGAAATTGAGCAACACTCATGGGCGAATTTGAATTTAACGTCTTTCGGGAATGGCCGTTGGTGGCGCTGCTGTTATAACTTCCGCTTTCATTTGCTGGATCACTTTCATTTGGCGTGGAGGGTTGTGGTTCTGGCTGTGTGTTTTCTTCGAATAGAAATTGGTTTGAGGGCACGATAAGAAGGCATGATATGAGAAAAACAAGCACCACACACGTTCCTGGCATGATGACAAAAATAACAATAACAACAACGACAACGACGATCGTTGGTAGGTTGGTAGGTAGGTAGGTTGGCTAGTCAGTATTCCTATGGAGCTGGTAAACAGTTTTCTTTGGACAACCAATCGAAAGTCCTTATTCGAATGATGGCAAATGGAGGAAGTGTTTTGTGCGCGTGTAGCTACTAAACTGACGTCTAGGCCGTTACTAAACTAAGACGTCTAAGATGCAACAATTTTTCTCTCCTCTGATTTCGTTTGTAATAACTTTCTTTTCTTGCTACTGCAAGGCCTCCAGGTCTAGTTTGTATGGCAGTGACTTTCTTGTGTTCTTTTCTATCTTCTGCGCATTGGGTTCAATACTACAATGGCGCTACAATCAAAGGTTGGCAGACTTAGTTGATTAACAAGTGCAAGAGGAATTCATGTTACAAATTTCTGGAAATATTTAATATTGATAATCTTCCATGAAATAAAAATAATCATAAATGTCAGGGGCTCCACTAGTTCCAAAATTCCCCAAAAGGGGCAAAAAACGGATCATAGCAATATGACATTGACATAAAAGTTGATTGAGAGCAGAATCGTTGTTTGACACCGAAATGTGAGATGCATCTCTTCTCCCCCCAAATACATTATCGTGGTCATTTAAGCCCTATTAATGCAAAAGACAATAACATTTTGACATGACTTTGTATGCAAATTAACTGACAAAACCACTGATGTTTTGTCATTTGATTCGTTCACCAACTCATCGAGATCAGCGATTCGGACCGCACTTAGCACAGTTGTTGGAAATCATAACGGATCACCAGATGCAAAATTTCAGCCAAATCGGACAAAAATTACGGCTTGTAAGGGATCAAGAAGTCAAATCGCGATATCGATTTAAATGCGAGCTATATCTAAATCTGAACCCATATGACCCATTTGCAAACCTACATCGATATTAAGTATCTGTGCAAAATTTTAAGTGGTTAGCTTTACGCGTTCGACCGCTATCGTGATTTCGACAGACGGCTAGATCGAGTCAGAACGTCGAGACGATCAAGAATATGTATACTTTATGGGGTCTTAGACGAATATTTCTAAGTGTTACAAACGGAATATATTGGTTTGCCCAAGAAGTAATTGCGGATTTTTTAAAAGAAAGTAAATGCATTTTTAATAAAACTTAGAATGAACTTTAATCAAATATACTTTTTTTACACTTTTTTTCTAAAGTAAGCTAAAAGTAACAGCTGATAACTGACAGAAGAAAGAATGCAATTACAGAGTCACAAGCTGTGAAAAAATTTGTCAATGCCGACTATATGAAAAATCCGCAATTACTTTTTGGGCAACCCAATACATAAGAGCTACATCAAGTTATTGACCGATATGGACCATACTTGTCATGGCTTTTAGAAGTCATAGAAAAATACCAACTGCAAAATTTCAGGAAAGCCGAGTTAAAATTGGGCTCTCCAGTGCCTCAGATTGGAAGAAAAATATTTTGTTGTGGCAACCCTGCATTACACGGACCTAAATGCATACCCTTTATTTTATTCTTTCATGTACTAAAACATATATAGTTGCTTAAAAAAATGAGCAATGGTGTTCTTTTGGTTGATGTAACTCCAAAGAGATTGTAAGCGAAAGGTCAGGTTGTGCTTATGTTGACGAACTTGTCGCTGCGAAGTCTGAGTATTTAGTCGGCGTCGGAGTGCGGATCTGATTCGAGACAAGCAAGTTAAACTCCAACCTCGACTCGGACCAGGTCATTTCCGCGAAGTTAAATTTATTGCCTCTATACCGGAGTTTCTTACTGGTGCGTCTTGGGTTTCGGAGTGCTATCTTAGGATTAATGCTGCGTAAATGTCAGAGGTCCTGTTTACGCAAAGGAGTAGGATTCTAGGGGTCATATTACCCAAGCGTCTGGTTCTAACCTTGGAGTTATCGAAATTGACCAAATTTTAGAAGTAAAGGTAGTAGAATTTGAATAAAAGGTCGAGTGCAACAAAGGCTGAGAGTAATGAAGGCGGCTTTTTATTCATGTCGAAAGCTCGTAGGAAGCAGGTGGGGTCTACGACCTAAGCAAAACACTGGTTGTACTCGGGAATGGTAAAGCCAGTTATTATGTACGGCTGTCATGCTTGGCGACCAGTTATGACGAATCTAGGGACACATGTTAGGGATCTAAGCTGGGGTTATAGCGTTGTTGTGAGGTTCATAATTGATTGCCTTATAAGGCAATCGGCAGAGAAGAAACTATTTAGACCACGCCAGCTCGGCCTGTTTGGGAGAGACGTACTCGAATAATACATAGCAGATCAAACGTCATGCAGATAAACTTTCAGGTAGGAACAAACATAGCCGACAAGTGGACTAAATATTGAGTCACCGACTTTTGCGTAATGACTGATAGGTCGGATTTGGCTTACAGATATTCATTAATTAACCAATGGGTTTAAAGGCTGTTATTATGTTCGCTTTTTGCGACATTTTTCGCTATTAACAATTTTTTTGAACTTGATATAAACGCCTCTTACGAATGCAACATGACTGTAACATTTTCCAAAATTAAAAAAAAAAAAAATAATAATAAAAGACAAATTAAGTTTTAATAAATTTTAAAAATAACACGAAAGACAAAATTTTTTGCATCCTCTCAAATCAGATGCACAAAAATCAAAAGATCAAACACATTTTATACATTAAGTAGCTGGACAGGGCCCGCTCCGCTGCGCCTTCTTTCACTCTCGTATTTTATCCAGAAAGTGAGTATGAATTTCGTGCTCTACTTCCAAATGCCTTTCATTTGAGTGCCATATTGCGATGATCGGTAAATACGTATGTCTGATTTTGCGGTTTTTTCGGAGGTAAGGTGTTCTCCCAAACACTTAGCCCTACTCTAATATACCATACCATTTATTAAACCCCAAGGGATGAGGCTTCCACCCAACACTTGGCCCCAAAGTAGGTTATCAAATTCGTTTTCTAGTCTTAAATACCTTTCATTTGAGCCACATTTTCCATGGTCTGGACTCTTTGTGAAGTGTTTTGGGGAAGGAACCGCGAATTCGTTTATTTACGCCCCATATTGCAATGGTCAGTAAATAATTGCTGTTTGTATTGGGAAAGCGGTAGACCCTTAAAAATTGGTCCCGAAAGTGGGTATCAATTTCATGCTCTACTTCTCAATACCTTTCATTTTAGCACCACACTGACCTGGTCGGTGAATTTGTCTGATTTAGGTGTGTTTTGGGGAGTGGGGTAGTCCCCCAAACACTTAGCCCTGAAAATAATTCAGGATCGTGCTCTGCTCTCAAATAACACTTATTTGAACCCCATATTGGCTTCAAAATTGGATATTAAATTCGTTTTATAATCTCAAATGCCTTTCATTTAAATCGCTTACTGCAAAAGTCTGCAAATATGCCATGGTCCCGTCCTATTTAGGGGGATGTTATGGGGGTGGGACGTCCCCTAGATAGTTGGTCCCGAATGTTGATATCATATATCGGTTTGTGGGTGTTTTGGGGGATGGGCGGCAATCAGTGACTTGGCTCTGAAAATATCTATCAAATTCGTGTTCTATTCTAAAATACCTTTTAATTGAGCCCCATGTTGCAATTGTTAGCAAATACGTCTAATTTTGGTTGTGTTAAGGGGGGTGGGGTGGCCCCATAATTACTTTTTCCTGATTATTGATATCAGATTCGTGCTTTACGCCCAAAGACCATTCTTTTGAGACCCATATTGGAATGGTCGAAATTTTGTCCTGATTGGGGGTTATTTTGGGAGAGGGGCGCCCCCCAAACACTTGGTTCCACATTTGGATTCGTATTCTACACTCAAATACCCTTAATTTGAGCCCCATATTGCCATGGTCAGTAAATAAGTCCTATTTGGATTGTGTTTTGGGGAAGGGGAGGACTCCCAGAATCTTGGACCCACATTTGGATATCAGATTCGTAATCTATTCGCAAATACCTTTCATTTGAGTCCCATATTGCCATGGTCAGCATATATGTCCGATTTATGGGTGCTTTGTGGGTTGGGTTGTCCCCCAAACACTTAGTCCGACAATTGATTGTCAAAAAATGTTTCTAATCTTAAATACCTTTAATTTGAGTTCCATATTGTCGTGATTGGTTTTTATATATATTTGGTAAGTTTTGGGGGTTGGGGGCGGCCCCCTAGGTACCCCATCCGAAATTTGTTTTTAGGTTACTATAAGACATCATACATAATTTCGCTTAAATCGCACCATCCATCTCCGAGATTTGGCGTTTTTGAAAATTTGGGTAAGGGGGAGGGTAATTTTCTGGTGAGTCGTGCGTGAGTAAATCTCGTGAGCGTGCGTAGAATATCATAATAAAAATAATTCAGTGATGGACCGATGATAAAGGTCTTTTAAAATTCTAAATTATAGTTCGAAAGTTAATAAGAAAATAAAGCAAGTAGCTATATGTGGGCTATATGTCTATGTGGCCCTATGTATGACTTATTTTTGTGTAGGTATTGGGGTCATACATTTCAGCCCAATTTGAAAAAAAATTATTCCTCCACGTTTCTTATTAACCGATTTGAGCGTTGATGTAACATTAAAGAGTTTTTTTTTTTTTTAATTTCCTAAAATACCAAATTTCCATCGTGGAGAAGGGTACGCTTCGGTGTCTGTATCATCTGTGTAATAGCAGGAACAGTAATTAATGTTCATTCATATGGGTATTGCCTTTTTATTGTTTAAAGCTAAGCCAATGCCATTGCATTGGAGTTTTCTTCAACAGGTTTTCCTTGCTTATCATCTTCTCTATGATGTTGAATGAAATGCAGCTGGTGGCACACGGAAAACCATCTCTTCATGGACTCTGCAACAGACTTCAGTTGCTATTGGGAATCCAAGATTGCAGTCAGTTTGCGGCAGCAGTTTCCAACAACAACAGGAAAACTTGGTGCAAAAACTATGTTGTGCGTTGCTGACCCAGTTCCAGTTTTCGGCCTCTAAACAAGCCGAAAAAAGATTGTCCATACTGGTGTGAGAGAGCGAGTGACTTTAGAGTTTATCTTGGTGGTGTTCACATGTTTCATCTGTTTGGCGGTCACTTTTTCAAGTTCACCATTTATCCACACACGCGTCCATGTGAGGCAAGCTGTGCTATATTTTATTGCCCGTGATTTAATTGCCCTCCATTGTTGCTGTCGATCATAAATCGGATTTTCCCATGAATTTTAGAGTGTGTTGTTTATTCATTTTGTTTCGGTTGCATTAGTGTTATAAGAAGTTAATAAATATACTATCGCAATATTTTTTATTGAGATTTTTATTCTAGTTCTATAATTGCTTTTATTATTATTTCATTGTTAAGGCCAATTGTGTTGTGGGAATTTTTCTCATTTCAGTATCTTGTGGAAATTTTATTACCTTAAACTCAGAAATTGTAAAGCTAATTGAGTTTTATAGTAATACAAGTATCCTCTATCGCAATCCTAGTATCCTCCATGGAAATTTTATTACCTTATACTCAGAAATTGTGGCTAATTGAGTTTTATAGTAATACTAGTATCCTTCATCGCAATCCTTTATCCGCCAGATCGTAGTAGAGTGAAAACGTCGCTAAGTTGCGGTGCAAGGTTTCCTTCTTCTGAAATAAAATTGTGACTGCTTGGAAAATAGCCGTCCAATTAATGGCAGATGGTACCATATTTAATGATCCTAAGATATCCTTAGGTATTGTAAAACACATGAAGACTGGATCATATGCTTCTGGTATTTGCGACAGAGTTCAAAGTAGGAACAAGGTCTTCAAGTCACATGGTCCTGCATGTGTGTCCCTCGTGTATCTTGGGGCGACACGACACACGTCAACTGTTCATTTTCCCAGCCAATCCTAGTCGCAGAATTCCTGCATCTGTTTATATAGCAGTACATAGCCAACGAATTAAGGATTAAAACATGACATACTGCTGCAGCAACAACAGCAAAAACCTTCCTGTTTGACTCTATGCGGGGTTGACTTTGCATATCAATTAAGAGTGCGCAGATTTCCAGTATGTTGGAAGATTTGGCGCCGCGAACATGATTGGTAAATTGTTACTATTTACTTGTGTCTTTCTCAATATCCTTATGTCCAGGAACCCAAGATATGATATCCCATACTCCCGTGTCAGGGCTTTCAATCTGTACCACTGGATTACACAATCTATACAGCCTTGATATCGCAAATACCTTCGCCTGGAAAATGTTGCAACCACCTTGCATTCGTAAAGAGGCATTAATATTAAGTGCGAAAAAGTCCGTAACAGCGAAAAAATTTCGCAAAAAGCGAGCATAGCACCAACCTTTAAATCCATATTTAAATATATTAATGTCTGTAAACCAAATCCGATCTATCAGTCATTCCGCCAAAGTCGGTAACTCAAAAAGTAGTCATCGGTCCGCAAATGTTTGTTCCTAACTGAAAGTTCATCTGCATGTAGTTCGATCTGCTATCTACGTCGCTTTATAAAGCAACCAATCATTAACCTCACGGCAACCCTATTAACCAAGATAAATTAATTTATAGGAAGGAGTAGTTGGCCAACAACATATGCTATCATTTGCCGCACCAATTTTGCATAAGTGAGCTCGTAGTCCTATGTGCCCCGTTATGATACCGAAAGCTTTACTGACCTCTTTCTTACTTCCTTTCAGTAATAGCGTTGACTTCTTACGATCCGGACCTCCCGGATCTATATGGGTGATCGTCGACTACACCTCGGACTGCGTCGACCCGAAAGGCTTCGGTGAAACCAAGTTTATTGACAGCAGTCCTATGGCCAAATCGTCGGTTTTTTCATTCCCCCTTACTCCGCTATGGTCCGGCACCCAGAGCGGCCACCTTGCCCTGGTGGCCAGTTTACTGTCTGTAAAGAGTTTCACACTCGAAGTCGTCTTGTGAACACCACACCACCTCACGCATTCCTTGATCGCCCGGATCTCTGTCTGCAGGATCGTTTTATGGTCAGACAGTCGAAAATAGGTCTCAATGCTTGGGTGTTCAATGTAGTCCCCCAGCACCAACTTTGTCCTCTAGCTTTGATCCATCTGTATAACACGATTTCTCAGATGGCAATATTATAGTTCCGTGAACCCAAAACTGTGCCTCTGGCAGCAGTGTCTCGCCCTCGACCTCAAGTGTCATCTCAGGTATCCGATCGGAAAGCTCTTCTTATATATAAGGTTCCTATCGTCGCCTCGATGGTATGGCCTACTCCTATCCTCTATCCATTCTTCCATTGCCTTAAGTCTCATAGCCTCAGTGGCTGTCTCACACCTTATCTGTATGTCAATGGGTCGGATATCTAGAATATGCCAAGCCAACATGTTCTCCGAACCTATTCCATGCCAACATGTTCTCTGAAACTGTTGTATTATCCTGATGTCGTATTTTTTCTCCATCCATCCAGTGCCCTGTTTACATCCCTTACATGTGTCCCTAGATTCGTCATAACTGTTCGCCAAGCATGACAACCATACGTCATAACCGGTTTTACCACAACCTTGTACAGGTAGGTTGTAGGATCCGTGCACCTGAGGGCACAAGTAAGGAACTTCGATATAGAGGCAAGAAATTGACCATTGACGAGAATGACCAGGGGGAGAATGACGGGGGCGGAGTGGAAGTTGGAGTTGAGCATGCGTATCTCGACTCAGATCCGCATTCCGACTTCGACTTAGTACTCAGACTTCGCAGCTCTTAGAATGATTCTGAACATTCGCTTACGATCTCTTCGGAATTACATCAACCATAAGAACCAATGCAGCGATGAAATGATACTACCCTGAGGTGTCTCATAGTAGCTTAACCCTTGCCGCTTTTTGAACAATATTGACCATGACTTTTCTATGCGAAATCATGCTTATTATCTAAAAATAGCATTTTATCGCCGGTGTCCCTTAACGCTTTCTCTATAGCAAACGTTTCCCCAATGTTGAAGGCCCCTTTAATACCTAAAATGCCGTCAACGCTAAGTTCTTATAATTCAGAGTCACTATGTAGACGCGATTTTAATAAAGAAGGAAGAGAGACCAATTGCACTAAAATCCTTGACCGCACTGTGTTGCAATTTCCTAACCTTCGGTATAAAAACCACTTAACCTCCTTGATAAAGGTACATAGGCAAATTTCATGCAAGCCCTCAACAACACAATAAATCTCTCAGATACACACTAGAAGGCTAGGAGCCTTGTATGGTCCTAAAGGAGTGCAATGGCATAATTTCAAAAGCAGTTGAAATCTTGAACGTTGCCATAGAAACCCTGCGTTTTTGATACAGACATAATACTGGGTCACCCTTAGGAGAAGAGCTAGACCCATCGATAAGCATACTGATCGCCTTAGAATCACTTCCTGAAGCTTTGGCCGTCCGTCAGTCCATGTATTCTTGTGATCAAGGTACCGGTCGCATTTATTGTCCGATTGTCACAAAATTTTGCACATGTCATTTTTTGGCCCAAGGCAAATGCTATTGATTTTGAAGAAAATGGTTCAGATCTAGACATAGATCCCATATATATCATTCATCCGATATGGAGTTTTAAGGCTGTATCCGATATGGACTTTTAAGCCACAATTTTGGTCCAATCGTTACAAAATTGTGAGGTGCGTGAGGTGTTTTATTTGATGTCCTCAAATGTGTGCAAAATTTCAATAAAATCGGTTAAAATTTTTACATAGGCCCCATATATATCTTTCATCCGATATGGGGTTTTAAGGCTGTAGAAGCCACAATTTTGGTCCGATCTTTACAAAATTTTGCATGAGGTGTTTTATTTGACGTCCTCATATGTGCGCAAAATTTCATTAAAATCGGTTCAAATTTTGATATAGCTCCCATACATATCTTTCATCCGATATGGATTTTTAAAGCTGTAGGAGCCACAATTTTGGTCCGATCTTTACATATGTGCGCAAATTTCCTCATATGTGCGCAAAATTTCATTAAAATCGGTTCAAATTTTGATATAGCTCCCATATATATCTTTCATCCGATATGGACTTTTAAAGCTGTAGGAGCCACAATTTTGGTCCGATCTTTACAAAATTTTGCATGAGGTGTTTTATTTATCGTCCTCATATGTGTGCAAAATTTCAAATTGGACCAGAAATTAATATAGCTTTCATATATATCTTTCATCTGATAAGGTCTTTTAATGTTGTAGAAGCCACAATTTTTGTCCGATCTTTACAAAAGTTAGTTTATGTAACGTCCAATACGTGTGCAAAATTTCACGAAAATCGGTTAAAATTTTGATTTAGCTCCCAGATAAATTTTTCATCCGATATGCCGAAAAATCAAGGGAGAAGCGTTTGCGTTTTTTTTGTTTAGTCTAAACTCTTTTTTTATCTATTTGAGAAATGTAGATAAACAGGACGATGTTGAAAAGGAAAGTGTTGACATTTTTTTTGACTACTTAATAGGCAACAGTGTACTGTAATGCAATTACAGTGTAATGAGATATAATTTACGATATAAATGCACTTTTATTTAATGTCACCAGACATTTCTCCTTTTCTCTTGCTAGTATTTGGAGAAGCTAATAACTGCAATAATTGAGATAAGTGGCTGCTTTCGCCTTCTTCAGAGATGTTGAGTGCATAAACTTCATGGTCACTATCAGTGTGTCAATGCTTATGGGTAAGTATGTACATTGAAATGGTCAATTTGGTTCCTGGTCGACTTGGTGGTAACTTCACTATTCAATGGAGAAACTACGTACTAACACATTGTGCTAACTTGAAGGATGCTAATACCCCAACTACAACACATAAAGTTTAGGGTATGGAAAAGAAAGGTAAGGGAAACACAATATTTAATACTTAAAATAAAACTGGAAAATTGTTTATTTTTTTCTAGTTGATTTTGGGATGCACTACCATTTATTTCTGCAAAGATCGAAATAAATGGTAGTCTGATGGTGCAAGGTCAGGACTATATGGTGGATGCATCAAAAGCTCCCAGCCAAGCTCACTCAGTTTTTGGCGAGTGACCAAAGATGTGTGCGGTCTAGCGTTGTCCTGGTGGAATATGACACCTTTACGATTGACCAATTCTGGTCGCTTCTCCTTGATGGCTGTATTCAATTTGTCCAATTGTTGACAGTAAACATCCGAATTAATCGTTTGGTTCCTTGGAAGCAGCTTAAAATATACCACACTCTTCCAATCCCACCAAACAGACAGCATAACCTTCTTTTGGTGGATATCAGCCTTTGAAGTGGTTTCACCATGCTTGGACCATGATCGTTTTCGACTAACGTTGTTGTTAACAATTAATTTTTCATCTCCAGTTATGATTCGTTTTAAAAACGGATCGAATTTATTGCGTTTAAGGTGCATATCACAAGCGTTGATTCGGTTTGTTAAATAAATTTCTTTCAATACATGTGGTACCCATATTAAAATTGACGCCAAACAAACAAATGTAAACAAAATTTCGCGCACTTTTTTTCTAACGCAAGCTAAAAGTAACAGCTGATAACTGACAGAAGAAAGAACGCAATTACAGAGTCACAAGCCGTTGAAAAAATTTGTCAACGCCGACTATATTACTACTATATTACCGACAATTACTTTTTGGGTAACCCAATAGTTGCACCTATCGATCTTTTGACATAAAATAAAAATCCACATAGGTTTTTATGCTTCAATAGTTCACCATTACCATCTTATGAGGTAGTGTATTTTATTCTTCTAAAGACTTGTTTAAAATGTCACAATAATTTATTGTAACACTATACGCGATCATCTTGTATACGCTAGCATAAAGGCATCATAGACTCAATTAACCAGACACTGTTGGTGGAGAGATTAAAATCAAAAACCAAATGTAGAACAGTGAAGGTGACGGTTTGAGAAGAAAAATCCGGTAACCACCTGAAATCGATTAAAATGAAGACGACATACAAATTAAGATAGAGTGCCATAAATAGAGGAAAATATTGATTATTGAAAAGTATGAAGAAACTGGGAAAATACTTTCTATTCATATCGTAATAATGCTTTTGCTATTCATTACACCGGTATTCACAAAACGTTATGTAGATTTGATTTAGGTTTAGGATGTTTGAATTATTTCAATACCGAATAAATTTTGGGCAAAACGTGTGTCATAATTCCTTTATAGAATTGTCCAATAAACCTATTTCAAATCTACATTAAGTGAATACGGACGTTGAAACGTAAGTAATGAAGACAAAAAAGCTAATAATAGAGCCCTTAGACAAACTGCTGCATATATATACGAGGCATTCTCAAAAAAAAACCATTAACAAAGTGCTTATATTTTTTTTGCTAACTAAATATGTTTTAGTACATGTAAAAACAGAAACAGAATTTTCTTAATTTTAAACAAAAAAAATTTTTTTTTTTCCATAAAAAAAAATTTAATTTTTTTAACCTTTTATGTCCCTTTCGATGTTTTTCAATTGTACCTCAAAATGTCATCTTTCTACCCTACAGAGGAAATTTTGGGACAGCCATATTTGTAAGAGTCACAAATTTATTAATCTGGTCACCCCAACTCTCTTAATGTTCGTCCGATTGTAAAACACCTTCATTTGTCTACCGATTCTCACGAAATTTAGCACTGGGGATTTTATGACTTCCGACATAAGTGGTGGATTTAATAGAATTCGGTTCAGATTTTTATATAGCTCCCATATATAACCGATTATCTCGAAATTTTGCACGATAGATTGTCTTATTCTTTATTCCTGACATTACTTGTGAGTTTTATAGAAATTGGTTCAGACTTAGATATAGCTCCCATAATATTTAACTCCCAATAGATGCTATATCTAAAGCTGGGCCGATTTCTATGAAATTCGTGAAAAAAAATTTCGAAAGAATCGGTTGGAAAATTTCGAAAGAATCGGTTGAGAAATGACCGAATTATTGCCGTATTAATCCAAATCGGGCGATACATATATATGGGAGCCAGGGACGTAGCCAGAATTTAAGTTTTTTTTTAGGGGGGGGGGGAGGGGTTGTTTCCACCCTACATTTGTTCCGAACCGATTTTATTGAAATTTTGCACTTGTATTAGGACGTCACACGAAACATCTCATGCTAAATTTGGTAAAGATCGGACCAAAATTGTGTCTCCTACAGCTTTAAAAGGGGCACATCGGATGAAGGATATATGTGGAAGATATATCTAAATCTAGACCGATTTTTTTCAAAATCAATAGCGTTCGTCCTTGGACCAAAAAGAGACTCATGCAATATTTTGTGAAAATCGGACAACACATGCGACCTGCACCTTGATTACAAGAATACATGGACAGACAGACAGACGGACATAGCTAAATCGAATCAGGAAATGATTCTAAGCCGATCCGTATACTTATCGATTGGTCTAGCTCTTCTCCTTCTTAGCGTTGCAAAGAAATGCACAAATCTATAAAACTCTATACCACAGTGGTGGTGTAGGGTATAAATATGAAAAGTTTTTTTTTATCAAGTGGGTTTTTTTTTGGGAGAATCCCTCATATGAGGGATTTCAGCGGTGGTTGTCTGCTCCTAATACTGGCAACATTTGTGAGGTTCTATGCCATGTAAAACTTCTTTCCAAAGAGGTGTCGCACTGCGGCACGCCGTTCGGACTCGGTTATAAAAAGGAGGCCCCATATCATTGAGCTTAAAACTTAATCGGACTGCACTCTTATATATATGTGAGAAGTTTGTCCCTGTTCCTAAGTGGAGTGTTCATGGGCAAATCAAAAAAATTTTATTTTTTTGCCTCATATGTATGCATTATAGGAATTAACCTTCCAATTTAGCAAGGCCGTTATGTGTCCAAGGACCTAAATATTTGGTGGAACATATTTCCATCACTTCATGATTCGTTTTCGTTTCCAGTTGAATTTTCTATAAAGGATTCCTAAATCAAAAAGATTTGGCAATTTATATTTTGCGATTTATTTTTGAGTTTTCGTTCCTTCTCCATCAATGGAACAATTAGTTGTAACCATCTACGATGAAGGGAAAATATACATACCATGCACCACCATGTCTTTGGCGACCGACGATTGTTGAAATTACTCACGTCACGTATGCGCTTGCTCATATGGTCAACACCAACCGATGGGCGGTGCACACGATTAAGCGTTTTTGGAACAATGTTCTGAATTTAAATGATGCCGCCAACATACGGCTGGGAGGGGGCAGTGATTTATTTGAAAAGTGAAATTGGTTACTTGAATGTTTTCATCGAATTTTTTTTATTACATTTCTCTGTTTAGATTTTGTTTACATAAATTTCGTGAGTTATTTTTTGGGATTTCTTTCTTTTCCCCCTACTCTTCTCCAACGACCATCGCAATAAATAGAAAATAAATAAATAAATAATAGTAAATATAAATAACTAAATAAATAAACTAAAACTTAAAATTAGTTTTTGGTAGCATGAACATTTACATGGGCGAGGACACCATCTAAATCCCGCCCCTTAGGCCAGTGGACGTGATTTCAAGGAGTCTACGCTTGGTGAATAAACGAGGTATCCAAAATGTTGGGATTGGGAGGCTGGGAATAAATTTGGGAAATTTAAGGGATTTACCATTCCTTTTCTAGCCATACAGGTTGTTGGGTGTGACTGTGGGAGTACACTACGGGCACTGGGGCGGGAGCATGATAGGCTGCCGCTTGAACGGTGGGAATGGCCCGGGACAACATTTGACCAATAGCCAAAACCAATAGAATGACACCAACACCCAAACCCTTCATGGAGACCACGGTTAAGGCAGCCAACAAGGTGGTAATGACACCGACCACAAAAGCACCGGGAACCACAGCAAAGCTCATACGCTTCAGGAAATGATGGCCAAAGGTACGACCCTCTGTGTGCGAAAAGGGTCAAGGGTATAGTAAATGAAATGTTTCTCCTTGCTCTTTCAAAACTTACCAGCAACATCTGAGTCGATAATTTCACCTCCATTATCACTGGTGGTTTCACACAAGACAGCATTTAACAGGAAACACACGATCAATAAGGAGTAGAAGACTTGTTGTTGAGCTGCCATTTTTCTGTTCAAATCAATATGGGGAGTAGCTTTGGTCGTTGGTAATCCTTAGGAACACGAGTCACGTAGGTTAATCCACAAAATCGAACGGCGGTCGAGCTGGCTTGACTGGTGGCTGAATGGATGACACTGAAGTGAATGATATTTTGACAATGTCGTTGGTTTTTATTGTTAATGGCTTAGCGAACGCCCACACAACAACGGAGAAATGGGGTAACAAAACAAGGCTTTTTCCGCTTTGCTTCCCCTTAGCCCATTCTTGCCACCTTAAGCCAGCCACTGGCCGTTTATAGCCAGTGGCTGGCATGCGTACATGACACTAGACAACTTTATGGAAATGTTTATAATGTTTCTTTGCCATTGAACACTGCTTTTTTACAATTTACCAAATTTTGAAGACACATGGCATTTGATTTTAGGTTTAGTCACTTGAACTTAGTGCGAACAGTTATGGTTGGTTAAGTGAAGAGCTTCCTAAAAAGGCAAATGAAATTTTCTTTGTTGCATTACCACCTATGGTAGTCTGGCCTAAACTTTGTCTGCCATGCATTAGATTCCAACCACTTTGTTAAACATGGCCAAGTTCAAAAAGAATGCAGCTGATGAGGGCGAATTGCGGAATTTGCCCCTTTTGAATGTCATTTATGGACTAGTATGAGAAAAAAATGCAAAGTTTTTAAAATGGAAAATTACATAAATCGGTATCGTCAAAGGGACAGACATCAAAGACAAAGTCTAAACAGAAAAATTTGATATTCAAAGTTAAGGTATCTGTATCTGATGATTGGTTACCAAGACATAAGATTGGTCATCATCATCTTACAAACCGTAGCATGGGAATAACAATTTGAAGTCGAACTAAAGGTAATGCGTGAAAATGAAGGCTAACAAATTTGCAGAGTTTGCTCTTAAAAATTGTCATAGGTCTGATCATCCCTTGGTGATTTGACCCCAAATTTTAATATCAGATTCGTGCTTGGCCTGAATTTAGATTTCAGATTCATACTCTTTAATTTTAGCCTTTTATTTAATTTGAAACCCTCACTCAGAAAAATGCTTGTCTTAAATATGGGTTGATTACATAATTCACGTTAGTTCATTAGAAAATTTACTTTGTACAGATCAAACTAACTTTTCAAGAATATAAATGAAACAGCTTAAAACTCAAGTGGTGTTAGTAATTTAACTTAAACTAATTTCTTTGGAATAGGCAAGCACTATACTAAACATGGGTAAAAGCATATTATCGTTAACGATACATCTTCTGAGACTTATTACTGAATGAATTACTCAACGAAATTTGGAATTCGGAAGTAAACATATTTTAAAAAGTCAAAGCGTGATAAATTCGGCCGGGCCGAATCTTGGGAACCCACCACCATGGATTCTGTAAAAAATGTATACAAAATAAATTTTGTTGAAGGGCATAATTTTATTTTACATACCAAACTACTGTCAAACCATTTAACCTTTACCTTTTTAATCATTTTACCTTTCAGTATCAATTTTCGTTAGTTCATATTTTATCGGTGGGAAGTTCAAAGTGAACGAATAGTCTGTAAAAACAATTTCGTAGCTGTTATGAAATTATCGAACTCGTAGCGAGCATATAATTCTTTAGCGCCATAGGAAGTTCAATATTTTCCAAATGCAAAATTGCAAATTTTGTCCATGAACATTCCACTAATGAACAGTGGCAAACTTCTCACATATGAATGAGTGCAGTCCGATTCAAGTTTTAAGCTGAATGATAAGGGGCCTCTTTCTTATAGCCGAGTGGACATCTGTAGAATTGAACAAGTAAGATAGTGCTAAGTTCGGCCGGGCCAAATCGTATATACTGTTCACTATGGATCGTATTTGCCACGGAAACTTTGAGTGGAATCTCTTAATAAGAGATAATGGATAGGAATTGCTATGCTATGGGAGCTGTGTCAGGTTATGGACCAAATTTGATTTGGATGTTGGACCATATCAGCCGTCATTGTACAAAATTTCAGCTAAATCGGAAAAGAATTGATCTGTTTATGCGGGAACTATATCTGGTTATGGATCGGCATCGGCAAGTATGTTAATAGTCATTGGATAAGTCGTTGTACAAAATTTCAGCCAAATCGGATAAGAATTGTGGCCTCTACAGGATCAACACATATAATCAGGAGATGGGTTTATAAGGGAGGTATATCAGGTTATGAACCCATTTAGAGCATACTTAGCACAGTTATTGGATGTCATAGCAAAACACCTCACACAAAATTTCACCCCATACTTTGCTGGGTGTCAGAACAACATTTCGGTGTATTACACACTGAATGACTAGATTAGTACACCCCCATCCTAAGGTGGAGGGAATAAAAGGAATGGATACCACGCCACTTTTGCGTGATAATCGTATAAAACGTCCACCTTAAGGCCTAAACAGAATGAGCGTTGCGTTGAAAAATGCAAACAAATGTAAAAAAATCAACTTAAAAAAGTTAGAAGTTTTTTAACCTTGACGACCAGAAACACTACTTCAAGTGTGGCTACATCGAATGACGCTCGGTTTCAACAGTCAAAGTTGACCCTCCCTTACCCTAATTTTCAGAAACGCTAGATCTCGGAAATGGGTGGTGCGATTTAAGCGAAATTTTGAGTGCTCTCTTATAATCACCTAAAAACAAAAATTTTGTATCCAAATTTCGGATGGGGTACCTAGGGGGCCGCCCCACCCCCAAAACTTACCAAATATATATATAGACCAATAACGACAAATTGGGACTCAAATTAAAGATATTTAAGATCAGAAAACGTATCTGATATCCAATTGTGTTTGTAGAAACACCCCAACCTCCAAAGCACCCCTAAATCGAACATATTTACCGACCATGGCAATATGGCACTCAAATGGAAGGTATTTGCGAGTAAAAAATGAATCTGACATCCAAATGGGGGAACAAGTTTCTGGGGGTCCACTCTTTCTGGGGTACCCCTTTCCCAAAATACCCCACAGCAAACAGCAATGTTTTACTGACCATTGCAATAGGGATCAAATAAAAGTGTTTGGGAGTAAAATAGGAATTCGATATCCAAATGTAGGACCATGTATTTATGGCATCACCCCTTCTCCAAACCATCCCCCAAATGGAAAAATTTTTTCGACCATGCCAATATGTGGCTCAAATGAAAAGTATTTGGGATTAGAAAACGAATTTGATAACCAATTTTGGGGCAATGTGTTTGGGGGACGCCTCATCCTGTAAACTCCCCTTAAACCAATGGCAATATGGGGTTTAAATAAATGGTATTTGAGAGTACAGCATGATGCTGATACACCAACTACAACCTGGTGTCCTTCCCACAATTTTCTATAGGAGCTATATCCAAATATGATACGATTTGGGCTAATTGCAATCCCCATGAACCTACGTCAATATAAAGCACAACATCAAGCGGATATCCTTATTTTTTCGACCGCTATCGTGATTTCCACAGAGGGAGAACGATCTTGATCGAGCAAGATGATCAAGAATATATATAAAGGGTGATTTTTTTGAGGTTAGGATTTTCATGCATTAGTATTTGACAGATCACGTGGGATTTCAGACATGGTGTCAAAGAGAAAGATGCTCAGTATGCTTTGACATTTCATCATGAATAGACTTACTAACGAGCAACGCTTGCAAATCATTGAATTTTATTACCAAAATCAGTGTTCGGTTCGAAATGTGTTCATTCACCGTAACGTTGCGTCCAATAGCATCTTTGAAAAAATACGGTCCAATGATTCCACCAGCGTACAAACCACACCAAACAGTGCATTTTTCGGGATGCATGGGCAGTTCTTGAACGGCTTCTGGTTGCTCTTCACTCCAAATGCGGCAATTTTGCTTATTTACGTAGCCATTCAACCAGAAATGAGCCTCATCGCTGAACAAAATTTGTCGATAAAAAAAGCGGATTTTCTGCCAACTTTTCTAGGGCCCATTCACTGAAAATGATTTGCAAGCGTTGCTCGTTAGTAAGTCTATTCATGATGAAATGTCAAAGCATACTGAGCATCTTTCTCTTTGACACCATGTCTGAAATCCCACGTGATCTGTCAAATACTAATGCATGAAAATCCTAACCTCAAAAAAATCACACTTTACTTCCTGGGGTCGAAGATCAATGTTTTGATGTGTTACAAATGGAGTGACTAGATTAGTATACCACCTCTTAAGATGGGGGTGGAAAAAACGGCACAGAGGAAGCGATCAGGAAATTTCCTGATCTTGACGTGAACGAAGATTCAGATTAAACATTTTCAAATAAGACTCTAAGTCGATCTACCCATCTTCCATTGATAACAAGAGGAATTTATTGGCGTTCATATGTAATAATTTTCGTTTGCTAACTGACAACTGTCAGAACTCGTCACAGAAATTTAAACATAATAATTAACATTATCACATTTTGCAATTATAATTTCTCTTTGCCGTAAGCTCACGTTAAATTTCCAGCACAATCGATCGACACTAGTTTAATTTATCATTTTTGTACGTGCATGTATTCCTTCCCAAATTTTTATGGTACACCATTGTCCGTCCGCCCCGCCATTAGACTGATGAACTATGCAATGCTTTGCTCTATGTCAGTTAGTCGGTTGTATGACGACTACTGACGTCATTGCATGCCTCCTTATGGCTTAAGGTCCATCCGTCCAACATCGATTGATGGTGGCGACTTTAGCTGAGCCACGTTTTGTTTGTTTGTTTTGGAAATTGCGGTCGTTGTTTTACTCACTTTCATTTAATTTATTTTTGTCTCTGTTGCTGATGCACAGTGGGATATGATAATTAGTAGCAACGCACTATGTTCGGACGGGGGTAGCTATTGGGTATTCATTACCATGGATTTTAATAAACCTACGAATATAAAAAAAAATTGTCCCTTGTCGATTATTGTGAAGAAGTAAAATTAGCGAATGAGACTATAGACTAGAGGATCGGCCTACATAGGAGCTGTATCGAAGTATGGGCATTTCTGGTTAACATGTGGTGGGAAAGGTTGAAAAGAGGGTGCAGATATTAGTCCGCCCAATGCCACTTTGGACCTACACCTACGCCAGTAATCGGCTTGCTGTGCGCTCTAAAAACTATAAAGTAACCTCTAAAAAGAAAATTTTAAGTAAGGAATTATGTGCTACTTACAAAATCCTTAATTGTTTTCAATACCACTCCCCTAAGTTGGTTTATGTCTGGTATTGTGTCTTCACCTAAGTGCCGGTATTCGTTCGACGCGAAAGCGGGCAATGATGAAGGAAATGCTCCAACGTCTCATCGTCTTCCCCGCATGCGCTACATAATAAAGGGTGATTTTTTTGAGGTTAGGATTTTCATGCATTAGTATTTGACAGATCACGTGGGATTTCAGACATGGTGTCAAAGAGAAAGATGCTCAGTATGCTTTGACATTTCATCATGAAAAGACTTACTAATGAGCAACGCTTGCAAATCATTGAATTTTATTACCAAAATCAGTGTTCGGTTTGAAATTTTGACAAATTTTGTTCAGCGATGAGGCTCATTTCTGGTTGAATGGCTACGTAAATAAGCAAAATTGCCGCATTTGGAGTGAAGAGCAACCAGAAGCCGTTCAAGAACTGCCCATGCATCCCGAAAAATGCACTGTTTGGTGTGGTTTGTACGCTGGTGGAATCATTGGACCGTATTTTTTCAAAGATGCTGTTGGACGCAACGTTACGGTGAATGAACACATTTCGAACCGAACACTGATTTTGGTAATAAAATTCAATGATTTGCAAGCGTTGCTCGTTAGTAAGTCTATTCATGATGAAATGTCAAAGCATACTGAGCATCTTTCTCTTTGACACCGTGTCTGAAATCCCACGTGATCTGTCAAATACTAATGCATGAAAATCCTAACCTCAAAAAAATCACCCTTTACATAAGTGAGCTCGTAGTCCTATGTGTCCCGTTATGATACCAATAGCTATATTGACTTCCTTCCCCCATAGGATTTTCGCCGTCCTACCGACCTGTTCCACAATGTTGTATGCGCATTCGTCGGACTGCGTCGATCCGAAAGGCTTCGGTTCAACCAAGTTTATTGACGGCAGTCTTCTGGCCTTCACCGCCAAATCGTCTGTTCATTCGGATAAGAATTGCGCCTTGTAGGGTGTCAAGAAGCAAAATCGGGAGATTGGTTTACATGGGAGCTGTATCAAGCTATTGATCGATTCAGACCATTATGGACACGCATATTGAAGATCATGAGAGAAGTCGTTGTACAAAATTTCTGCCAAATCGGATGTGAATTACGCCCTCTAGAAGTTCAAGAAGTCAATATCCCAGATCGATTTATATACCAGCTATATCAGGTTATGTACCGATTAGCGCCATACTTAGCACAGTTATTGGAAGTCATAACGAAACACCTCATGCAAAATTTCAGCCAAATCATGATGAGAATTACGCGCTCTATTGGCTCAAGAAGTCAAGATCCAAGATCGGTTTATATGACAGCTATACCAGAATAAGAACCGATTTGAATCATACTTAACACAGTTGTTGAAAGTGATACCAAAACACCACGTGCAAAATTTTAGTCAAATCGGACGAGAATTATGCCCTCTAGAGGCCTAAAGACCCAAGATCGTTTTAAAGGGTGATTTTTTTGAGGTTAGGATTTTCATGCATTAGTATTTGATAGATCACGTGGGATTTCAGACATGGTGTCAAAGAAAAAGATGCTCAGTATGCTTTGACATTTCATCATGAATAGACTTACTAACGAGCAACGCTTGCAAATCATTGAATTTTATTACCAAAATCAGTGTTCGGTTCGAAATGTGTTCAAATTTTGACAAATTTTGTTCAGCGATGAGGCTCATTTCTGGTCGAATGGCTACGTAAATAAGCAAAATTGCCGCATTTGGAGTGAAGAGCAACCAGAAGCCGTTCAAGAACTGCCCATGCATCCCGAAAAATGCACTGTTTGGTGTGGTTTGTACGCTGGTGGAATCATTGGACCGTATTTTTTCAAAGATGCTGTTGGACGCAACGTTACGGTGAATGAACACATTTCGAACCGAACACTGATTTTGGTAATAAAATTCAATGATTTGCAAGCGTTGCTCGTTAGTAAGTCTATTCATGATGAAATGTCAAAGCATACTGAGCATCTTTCTCTTTGACACCATGTCTGAAATCCCACGTGATCTGTCAAATACTAATGCATGAAAATCCTAACCTCAAAAAAATCACCCTTTATATGGTAGCTATATCAAAACATGGACCGATTTGAACCAAACTTTGGGCATTTGGGCGTTCTCTCGAGGCTTAAGAAGTTAAGACCCAAGATCGGTTTATATGGCAGCTATATCAAAACATGAAACGATTTGGCCCATTTACAATCCCAACCGACCTACACTAATAAGAAGTATTTGAGCAAAATTTCAAGCGGCTAGCTTTACTCTTTCGAAAGTTAGAATGCTTTCGACAGACAGACGGACGGACCTGGCTAGATCAACTTTAAATGACATGACGATCAAGAATATATATACTATATGGAGTCGCAGACGCATATTTCGAGGTGTTACAAACGGAATGACGAAATTAGTATACCCCCATCCTATGGTGGAGGGTATAAAAACTGAACATTTAAACATGCTCCTATTTCTAAGGCTGTTTTGCTTCTTTAACTAAGGTACACTGTTGTCTTGTTTCAAAATCAATTTGCTAACTTTCAATGATATTTTGAACTTCATAGTGCCTATTAACTTACCATTTAAAATAAAAATTCTTAATATCAAGAAAAATATCTTGCACTAAAGGAAATGTTTCCTTAAATCGAGTTTCCTTATTTTTGCCTTCAATCTTTAAAATTAGAAAAAAAAATTTTTTTCAGTGTGGGGGCCATATCTTTTTGTGTACCATATCTGGCGTTAATGTTGGAAGAAATAAGGGAAATTCACAAACTAAATTAAGTTAAATAGAATAAAAATTTGGTTAAATGGAATACAAATTGGGGCTTGTAGATATTGAAAAAGTCAAGTAGGGCGATCGATGCATATGGGCAATAAATCCAAACATGACCTAATATGGCCCATCGCCAACAACCTACATCAATAAGAAGTCCATGTGCCAAATATCAAGCGAATGGATTCATTCGTTACAACGAACATTGTTTTACACACCCTTCCCATTGTGCAAACCATTTTTCATGTCATTGAATAAACGTTTTTTCCTCACTCACATATTTCTTTTTCCGTAGTGTGTTTCCATAACTTAGTAAGCCTATTTAATTAAAAGTCCATTAAAATCATAATTTCATAAAGGCAGCAAAAATGGAAATTTGCTGATCGATAGCACTCCACCCGATAAAATTGAATTCCATTCATTGAAAAAGGGCCCACGCGCTAGTCAATGGACAGGCATGGCTACCAATTTCACTTTCACTTTTTTGTATTACAGAACTTTGCAATCGATTTATAGGTGGTGACATGCGTAGCAGCATGTCTTCGATTTTGGTAATAGGCATTCATATAAAAGGTAGATGTTGAGGGCAAGACCACGTCCATTTGCATTGGGTAAGGTTGGCGCACTACTAGTTAGTGACATTGCAATAGGTGACAGAGCATAATTTAGTTTCATGGGGTTAAATTTCTTGTAAAGAATCTGAGATGCATCTGTTGTTGATCCTGTTTACTACTTTGCATCCAGAAGTATTTAACATTGACAAAGTCCGGATTTTATAACTATGGGTTGATATAATTTGGAACTTATATTCTAAACCTGGTGCTTTCAACAATTTAATAAAACTGTGATTTGTGACAACTACAATCAATAATAAATTTGTTCAATGACCAATCTCTTGTGGATTCTATCAATTAGAAAAGTTCCTGTTAGATTTGACGATGGTCGTGTAATAATAACAATAAAAAACCCTTTTACTACATATTTGAAGACAATAAAAAGAAAAGGATGGAGCATGCTTCTTAAGAATAGATGCAAAAAAATAGTTCATTAGCCATAAAGTCATGGAAGAATTTTTGGCGAATACAATATTTCGGGCAAATTGTAATAACCTTAACAATTGACTATTTTTCACAGCTTCATATGGCAAAAGATATACATATTATTTTTGCCCTAACAATTACAACATCAAGCAATATTCAATTTCAATTATATACATATATTCTTGATCGGCGTCTATATCGAACTATATCTTTTAAATTGACATCTTGAGCCTCTAGAGGGCGCGATTCTCAACTGATTTGGTTATACTTTTGCAAATCGGTTTCTTTTATGACCTCTAAAATTCTTGTATACCCACCACCTAAAATTCTTGGATACCCACCACCTCGGGAATATATGTAAAACACTTTTCATCAAAATCCAGTGAAAATTGCATACCTTATGTCCCATAGCAGTTATATCGAAATATGATCCGATTTGGACCAAATACTAATAAGTACAAGCCATTATTCAATTATGTATAACAAAATATTGGTCTTTTTGGTAGTAATATGAAAAAATAAACCGATTTGAACCATATACAACATGGATGTCGAAAAGCCTAACATAAGTCAATGTGTCAAATTTCAGTTAAATCGGATTATAATTGCGTCTTTTTTGGGGCCAAGAGATATCCGTCTATATGGCAGCTATATCCAAATCTTGATCGATCTAAGTGAAATTGAAGAAGGATGTCAAAGGGCCCAACACAACTCACCGTCTCAAATTGCGGCGACATCGGACAATAAATGGACTTTTTCTGGCCCCAAAACCTAAAACCGAGAGACCGGTCTATATGGCAGCTATATCCAAATCTTGGCCGATCTATGCCATAATGCAGAACTATGTCAAGGGGTTTAACCTAACTCAATGTCCCAAATTTCGGCGACATCGGACAATAATTGCGCCTTTTATGGGCCTATGACCCTAAATCGGAGGATCGGTCTATGTAACAGCTACATCCAAATCTGGACCGATCTGAGCCAAAGCGGCGAAGGATATCGAAGGGCCAAACATAACTCATTGTCCCAAATTTCAGCAAAATAGAATAATAAATTCGCCTTTTTTGGGCAAAAAACCTTAAATCGGAGGATCGGTCTATATGTCAGCTATATTCAAATCTGGGCCGATCTGTGCCAAATTAACGAAGGATGTCGAGGAGCCTAACATTACTCACTGTCTCAAATTTCAGCAAAATCGGATAATTAATGTGGCTGTTATGGGCCTAAGACCCTAAATCGGAGGATCGGTCTATATGGCAGCTATATCCAAATCTAGACCGATCTGGACCAAATTGACGAAGGATGTCAAGGGACCTAACACAATTCACTGTCTGATATTTCAGTAAAATCGGATAATAAATATGGATTTTATGGGCCTAAGACCCAAAATCGACTGATCGGTCTATATGGCAGTTAAATTTAAATCTGGGCCGATCTATATCTAGGCTATATCAAGATATAGTCCGATATAGCCCATCTTCGAACTTAACCTGCTTATGGACAAAAAAGAATCTGTGTAAAGTTTCAGCTCAATATCTCTATTTTTAAAGACTGTAGCGTGATTTCAACAGACAGACGTACAGACGGACGGACATGTCTAGATGGTCTTAGATTTTTACGCTGATCAAGAATATGTATATGTAGGGTCGGAAATGGATATTTCGATGCGTTGCAAACGGAATGACAAAATTAATATACCCCCATCTTTCGGTGGTGGGTATAATAAAGCTTTTATGGGTTTCAGACCCTATATAGGGAGATCGGTCTATATGGCAGCTATATCTAAATATATTCCGATCTGATCCATATTTGGGTCAGATGTCGGGAGCCCTAAAGCTACTTACTGTTTCAAATGTCAGCGAAATCGGATAAAAATAAAGCATTTATGGGCATTCGATCCTTTATCGGCAGATCGGTCTATATAGCAGCAATATCCAAATATAGTCCGATTTTGCCCGTTCAAGAACTTAACTAGCGTGCATCAAAAAGGCGTAAATGCAAATGCAAATTTTGCTCATGAACATTCCACTAAGAAAGAGGGGCAAACTTCTCACATATCAATGGGTACAGTCCGATTCAAGTTTAAGCTCAATGATAAGGGGCCTCCTTTTTATAGCCGAGTCCGAACGGCGTACATCTCTTTGGAAGGAAGTTTTACATGCATAGTATCTCACAAATGTTGCCAGCATTATGAGAGGAAAACCACCGCTGAAAATTTTTTCTGATGGTCCCGCCAGGATTCGAACCCAGGCGTTCAGCGTCATAGGCGGGCATGCAAACCTCTGCGCTACAGTGGCCTCCATCAAAAAGACGTATCTGTGCCAAATTTCAGCTCAATATCTCAATTTTTAATGGCTGTAGAGTGATTACAACAGATGGACGGAAAGACGGGCAGACACGGACATCGTTAAATCGTCTTAAAATTTTACGACGATCCGAAATATATATATATTGATATTTCGATGTGTTGCAACCGGAATGACTAAATGAATATACCCCCTGTCCAATGGTGGTGGGTAGAAAAAAATGTTTGTTGCTTGATCCTATTTAGTTTCTGCTCTTTGGATGGGCGGACATGGATAGATCGAATGTCCAGACGATCAAGAACATATATACTCTGTGGGGTCGTAGATCAATATTTCGAGGTGTTGTAAACGGAATGACTAAATTAGTATACCCCTATCCTATGGTGGTGGGTATAAAAATTATTAAACTACAATTGAACTTTTGGGAGCAATAATTTTCTTTATACCGTTTTTAGTCCCGATTTCTCTCCATAAATTTCCAAACATAGCTACTTAAATTTTTAATTTCTTCAATGCTTGAAATTATTTGCTTTTTAAAAATGCTTATCGATCTATGTGTGTGGCATTTGGTTAACACGTACTTCACACTCACTCGCTGCATTGAATATGGACATTTTAATCCTGTCTTATCGGGGCGAAAGTGAATCGGTTGATTTGGAAAACGAATTCTTGAATATGACCTCGAATCAATGATTTAAATTAACCCAAATATTTGGGATTTTAAGTGAGAAGCCAAACACCCTGAGCGAGTGATGGCAGGCTTTACCAGCATACAATAAAATTGAATCAATCGTTTTCAGTCAATTGATCAGTTGATAGAGGTTACCTGTTCTAAGAGGTGTTTGAGAATCATTACAAGTCCATCAATAATATCATCCTTGAGGCAACTTGTTTTTTAACATAGTGTCACAAGAACAGCGAAACTTTGTGGCCTCCCAGTCACAGTTAAATGAAAGGAGTCAGTGTTTGATGGTTGTTCTTTGCAGCATTTGGGAGGTTGTTTATCACCTGATTTTCTTCTTCTTTGGCCACAACCGCTAAAATAGTTTTGGTGCGGACTCAAAAAATCATGGTGGATAGCAGAGCAAGTTTTGTTGGCTAAACTGGAACAAAACTCTTACACAAATAAGCCATTTATTTAAGTCCGCATTTAACTCCTGTTCGACACCGATGCCAATTGCACAAGGTTAGAAGAAGACAAATGTTCATACACTGAGAGAAAAAATTATTGAAGATTTTATGAAATTTTTCTGTTTTCTAATTTTTAAATTAAAAATTAAATTTCACAAACTTTGTTAAAATTTTATACTAAAAACCAACTTTTGACCAAATTTTTCAATGAAACGAAATTTCAATTATATTTTGATGGCCCTTTACTTCCTATTGCAAACTTGCCGAAAAACACTACATTAAGGAACAGGCCCAAACTTCGAGTGCCTTCCGAATCAAATTTGAGCTCAATGATAAGGGATCTTCTTTTGAGGACGGCATGCCGCATTGCGACACATCTTTGCGGAGAAGTTTTTTTACATGGCAAAGCATCTCACAATGTCGTCCACATTAGGAGGGGGTAACAACCGCCGAAAATTTTTCTGATGTTCTCGCCAGGATTCGGAGCCAGGCAACAGCGTCATAGGGGGACATGCTACCTCTGCGCTACGGTGGTCGCCTTATAAGTTCGACAATCTTTGGCGAAGCATACGTAACGCATAAGACGGAACTTCCTCGCAATTCTCAAAATCTCAAGATCACGCAGATCGGTTTATCTATAATTTAAGAACATTATAGTTTTTCGGTTTGAGAGATAAGCGGTCCCGAAATCGCATATTAGGACTCATATAACAGGTATTTAAGAACGAATACGTATTTTTTATATTTACATGACATGTTGATAATAAGGTAAATTTGGGACTGCTATTAAAAGTATTTGTGAGCAGAGAACGATATCAAATTTTGTAACGAAGTAAACAGGGTGCCTCGGCACTTCCATTAGTAGACCGATAATGGCAATATGGTACTCAAATGAAAGGAATATCAAACTAGAGTCTAACATTTTGGGGCCAGTATTTCAAAGAAGGCGCAGTAGGGCACGGGCGATATTATATGGAACTTAAATGGCCAAAGCGATGATGGGAGCTATATCTGGCTATAGACTAATTTGTATATTACTTACCACAAAAGTTGGAAGTCATAAGAAAACACTCACTGCAAAATTTCAGCCAAATCGGACAACATTGGCGGCTCCGAGGGGCTCGAGATGTCAAATCGGGAGATCGGCTTATATGGCAGCCTTGGGCAATATTCAGGAGTACACCCTCATTGATTGGTTGGTGTCGAGGGAGGGTAGCTTCTCGGATCATAAATATATTGTTATACCCATCACCGAAGGATTGGGGTATATTCATTTTGTCATTCTGACTGCAACACATCAAAATATCCATTTCCGACCCTATAAAGTATATGCATTCTTGATCAGCGTAAAAATCTAAGACGATCTAGCCATGTCCGTCCGTCTATCCTTCTGTCTGTTGAAATCACGCTACAGTCTTTAAAAAAAGAGATATTGTGCTGAAATTTAGCACAGATTCTTTTTTTGTCTATAAGCAGGTTAGGTTCGAAGTTGGGCTATATCGGACTATATCTTCATATAGCCCCAATATAGACCGATACGCCGATTTAGGGTCTTAGACCCATAAAAGACACATTTATTATGCGATTTTCTGAAATTTGGGATTGTGAGTTGTGGTAAGTCGACATCCCAGTTCAGTTTGGCTCAGATCGGTCCAGATTTGGATATAGCTGCCATATAGACCGATCTCTCGATTTAAGGTTTTGCATCCATAAAAGGCGAATTTATTATCTGATTTTGCAAAATTTGGGACAGTGAGTTGTGTTAGGCCCTTCGACATCCTGCGTTAATTTGGCCCTGATCGGTCCAGATTTGGATATAGCTGCCATATAGACGGATCCACCGATTTAGGGTCTAATGCCCATAAAAGCCGCATTTATTATCCGATTTTGCTGAAATTTTGGACAATGAGTTGTGTTAGACCCTTGGACATCCTTCTTCAATTTGGCCCATATCGGTCCAGATTTGTATATAGCTGCCATATAGACCTATCTCTCGATTTAATGTTTTGGGCCCATAAAAGGCGCATTTATTGCCCAATCTCTCCGAAATTTAGGACAGGGAGTTGTGTTAGGCCCTTCGACATCCTTCTTCAATATGGTCCAGATCGGTCCAGATTTGAATATAGCTGCCATATAGACCCATCTCTCGATTTAAGGTTTTGGGCCCATAAAAGACGCATTTGTTGTCCGATGTCGCCGAAATTTGTGACAGTGAGTTGTGTTGGGCCCTTCGACATTTTTCTGAAACTTGCCCAAATCGGTCCAGATTTGGATATAGCTGTCATATAGACCGATATCTCGATTTAAAGTCTTGGCCCCATAAAAGGCGCTATTGAACAATGACTTGTACTTATAAGTATTTGGTCTAAATCTATTGGGTTGCCCAAAAAGTAATTGCGGATTTTTCAAAAGAAAGTAAATGCATTTTTAATAAAACTTAGAATGAACTTTAATCAAATATACTTTTTTTACACTTTTTTTCTAAAGCAAGCTAAAAGTAACAGCTGATAACTGACAGAAGAAAGAATGCAATTACAGAGTCACAAGCTGTGAAAAAATTTGTCAACGCCGACTATATGAAATATGAAATAGCTGCTATGGGACATAAGGTATGCATTTTTCACTTAACGTCTTTTTACTTGATGACAGACGGGCTTTGAGTGCATCTACAGTGAAGTGGAAGAAGAGAGTTATGGAATGTCTACAAGGACAAGTTAAAAGTATACAAGAAAATATAAGGAAGGTCTAAAAGAGGTCAGATGGAGAATGGATGGATTCTCCACACGATACGTTCCTTCATTTGTTGAGAAGGTTCCATCACGCATACGAACGAGCTAATGACTCGGGAGAGCGTTAACTGGGCACTATATAACTTTAGGTCTTACAAGTCTCCGGTGCTCGATGGCATTTACCCTAAGATGTTGCAGGAGGCTTTTAAATCTCTATCAGACTGGTATGTTTGTTTCTTAAGGGCATGTTTGTTTCTTTAGACATGTCTTAGGGCATGTCTTGACCATCCTCCAGTCTTGGAGGAGGGTCAAGGTGGTCTTCATACCCAAGTCTTTCTTCCTTTTTCATTATACTGGCCAGAATGGATTTGCATATTAGAAACAAGCTGCCGTTCGCAGCACTTTACTTCTGTCAGGGGCTCATGGGTAGTAGATGGGGGTTGAAACCAAGATTGATGCATTGGTTTCAATCGACGGTGGTACGACTGGTGATGACGTATGGTTGCCACGTCTGGTGGCCAGTGACAGAGCTTGCAATCCATGCGAGGGATATTGATAGGGATAACCGAGTGGACATTGAAGCGCAGAGGTTAGCATGTCCGCCTATGACGCTGGACGCCTGGGTTCGAATACTGGCGAGACCATCAGAAAAAATTTTCAACGGTGGTTTTCCCCTCCCAATGCTGGCAACATTTGTGAGGTAGTGTGCCATATAAAACTTCTCTCCAAAGAGGTGTCGCACTGCGGCACGCCGTTCGGACTCGGCTATAAAAAGGAGGCCCCTTATCATCGAGCTTAAAAATTGAATCGGACTGCACTCATTGATATGTGAGAAGTTTGCCCCTGTTCCTTAGTGGAATGTTCATGGGCAAAATTTGCATTTGCACCACTGCCAACATGTCATTGTATTACTGGGAATCAAGCCCGTAGATCTATACATTAAGGAACAGGCGGAGGGGACATTTTTTAGACTCCTGCAGCTAGGCCTACTTAGTGGGCTGCCGTCGAGACATACTCGTCCATTAGATAGTGACATGTTGGAAGGTCGGTTTAGGTGCCTTCTTTAGAAGAGAGACAGAAAGCAAGGATTAGGTTCCCAGACATTAATTTATTTACGGATAGATCAAAGATAGAGAACGGCACTGGATGTGGTGCACACTGCCTCGAGCTCGGTATTGATGTCTCTCTCCGCGTGAGTAATAGTGCAGCATTTTCCAAGCTGAGGTCTATGCAACGGCAAGGGCAGCTGAGACCGTTTAGGTGATGGATGTGGGCCGAAGGAATATATGTATATTCAGCAACAGTCAGACGGCACTGAAGGCTATCACTGGTATGGATTCAAGATCCAAGGTGTTGGATCGGTGAAGAGATAGTCTACAGCGGCTATAAGACAGCCATTTCTTGTTTCTGTGCTGGGTACCAGAGCATAAGGGTATAGAAGGAAATGAGAAAGCGCATATCTGTGAATCGATGCAAGGACGAATCTGCTAGTAGTGTCGGACCATATCTTGATATAGCCCCCATATAGACCGATCCACCGATTTAGGGTCTTAGGCCAATAAAAGCCATCCGAATTTGCTGAAATTTGGGACAGTGAGTTGTGTTAGGCCCTTCGATATTCTTCGTCAATTTGGCGCATTTATTGTCCGATGTCGCCGAAATTTTGGACAGTGAGTTATGTAAAGCCCCTCGACATACTTCTGCAATATGGCACAGATCGGTCCAGATCTGGACATAGCTGCCATATACACCGATCTCCCGGTTTTACGTTTTGGGGCTATAAAAAGCGCATTTATTGTCCGATGTCGCAGCAATATGGGACAGTGAGTTGTGTTAGACCCTTCGACATCCTTCTTCAATTTCACTCAGATCGGTTCAGATTTGGATATAGCTGCCATATTGACCGATTTCTCGATTAATTGTTTTGGGCCCATAAAAGGCGCATTTATTGTCCAATGTCGCCGAAATTTGGGACCGAGAGTTAAGTTAAGCCCCTCCACATATTTCTGCAATTTGGTCTAGATCGATCAAGATTTGCATATAGCTGCCATATAGACCGATACCTCGATTTAAAGTCTTGGCCCAAAAAAGGGGCATTTATAATCCGATTTAACTAAAATTTGACACATTGACTTATGTTAGGCATTTCGACATCCATGTTGTATATGGTCAGATCGGTTTTGTTTTTAGATATAGCTACTAAAAAGACCAATATTTTGTTATACACAATTGAACAATGACTTGTACTTATTGGTATTTGGTCCAAATCGGATCATATTTCGATATAACTGCTATGGGACCTAAGGTATGCAATTTTTACCGGATTTTGATGAAAGGTGGTTTACATATATACCCGAGGTAGTGGGTATCCAAAGTTCGGCCCGGCCGAACTTAACGCCTTTTTACTTGTTTTTATATCCCATTCGTACTCTACTTCCAAATACCTTTCATTTAAGTCTCATATTGAACCGAACGGTCTAAATGTCCGTTTGTGGGATTTTTGGAGTGGGCGTTCCCCAGTGCATTGATCCCAAATGTAAGTATTTCAGTTATGTTTTTGGTAAATAGGTCCACCCATATATGGTATCTCAAATACATCGTAAAATATGGGGACCCTTCACCTTCGGTAGAGGTTCAATAAAAAGGGTCCTAAAAAAGTTAGCACTGAAAGTTTTACACAGTACTATTGATGTAGTTTGGAAGGGCATTTTAATAGCATGCATACAACATATCTTTTGATTTGACAATTCTATTCCGATTTTGCAAATATTTTGCACATTGAGTTCTGAAAATACTTCCAATTCTGAAATCGCTCTTAAATCTGATACGGCTATTTCGAAAATTGAAAGTCTATGCTAAGTGATGCCCAAATCGTCGGATTTGACTACTTGGCCGCTTGAAGAGGACAATTCCTATGCAATTTAGGGGAAATTTGGCATTTCGAGTTCTATTATGACTTCAAACATCTCATATAGTAGCTCCCATATAGACCGATCTTGGGGTTTGACTACCTAATTACCTATATAACGAATTTATTTTGCTTTTATGCAATTTTTTTTTGACGGAGGGTGCATAAAATTCAGTTTGTTTTAACTTAAAAGTTTTGGTATTTTTATTTTCTAAACTGGATTTTAAGAAATCCTAGCATGAGGAATTTGAAAAATTGGTTCCAACTGATGATTAACCTAAACACCCTACTGGAAATTGACAGAATTAATTTTTTTCCATGTAAAAGTTACCAGTTGTAAGATTTCTTTTTGTCTGCTTTTCTTTTTTGCCATTGCCTTACTAAGATATCCACTTAGATGCAGTTTCAAAGCCACTTTGGTGGAAATTCAAGAACGCGTCTTACGCTGAAACAGCAATTGGGGGAAAGAAGAAAATAAACCAGATAATATGCAGCCAGGCCCAGACGATGGTTGGCTGCCTGGCTGCTTGGAAAATCTGTGTGGACAGTTGAGTTTAGACTGTATGGTGATAGCGGAGCGGGAGGGCGAGGTTTACATTGCAGCCAAGTTAATAAAAATCCATGGCAAACATGAATACGAACGCATTTTCCCCAACGACATTGAAGTGATTGCACATCACGAGGAAATTGTTTTCCATAGCTAACGAGTCTCGAGTGTACGTAGTTTCGTCTAACGCTTAGATTTTATTCCTGGCCTTCATTTGGCATTGACATCAAGCCTCAAAGAGAAAGAGTTCGCGCACGCGCCTTCCATTTCTAGACCAAAGTGTTCTTTCATTAAATTATGATATTAAGATGAATAGTTTCGTGAGTGGTTTCATTGTGATTTGTGTTCTAATTGTCGGATGTACTAATCCCAGTCTCAGTGAGAAGGATGGAAGTGTCATACAGTCGCAGCCACAGTCAGTACAAAGACAGACGGCACACAACAAGGAGCATCAGTTGGGGCTAGCCTTAAGTGATAAAGAAACAAAACTAGATGACAATGAGAGACGAGCCAAAGGACGCAGCTTGGATGTGGACTCCAAGGAGGACAGGAAATCGAAACCTTTGCGAAGCATTTTTTTGGGTATTTATAAGAACTATAAGAGCACCTATTTGGGCAATAAAACCTTGACAGAGTACAAACAGAGCCTGAGAGAAACTATGAAAAATAAACAACAAAAACTAAAGGAAAATGAATCAATACGTGAAGAAGGAGATGAGCTGCCAGAGGAGGAGGACGAACAATATGAGGGTGAGCAGCCCTTGCCTACACTGGCGAATGATGTGCAAGAAGCCGATGAAGCAGTGGTAACAGATTATCCCGACCATGCTCATGAAGACTCCGAAGCATTCACCATCACTTCTATCCCTACAATTGAGAGAGATGCTGCCACCGAGCTGCCTAGCAAACGGAAGCGAAAACCTAATAATTCTGCTTCAGAAAAAGGTTCCCACCCCAGGGAGCAGTACAATCTGGGACCTGCCCTCAATATGTCATTGGATTTGGATAATAGCATAGTAAAAGTCAATTTGGATGGTGAAAGTCTAAAAGAGCTGGTAACAGGTCGCTGGCTAAGTGACACCAGTGAGGAAGGTAATTTGCCCTAAGTGCCCAATTGTTCGTAATTTTGTAAATTTTTCTTTTTCTATATTTCGTGTCGTCGTTCTATAGGTCGTGGCAAGAAGTACGAAATGGTTACCCGCATCTTGCCTCTGTTCATTTTGCCTTTCCTCATACAGTCGGCAATTGTTCCATTTCTGGTAACCAAGTTGAAATTGCTGCTGATGAAGTCGATGTTGGTAGGCAAATTGGCCATATTCTTGCTGATTATCTCGGCCTTTAGGAATAGCAACAAACCCATGCAGACGTATGAGGTGGCTCCCTCATATTGGGCTGGTGAGCCCAGTCGTAGATCGGAAATTGCGGCAGCGGCTTCAAATTTGGCATATAATGGTTATCGGGTGGAGGGCAAACCAGCGGCTTGGGTTAATTGATCATTAGCTTACTGAAATATGATGATAATACAAAATGTTTTAATAAAATTAATAAAAAACTGTTTTATAGATTGTTTTGATTGCAGGAAAAAGCATTAGACATCGTCCAAAGAATAGGATGACTTTCCATCATAGAATTCGGGAAATACCTTGTCATTCCCTTAGTAGCATCTCAAAATTTTCACGGATGATGCACTATGATCTCGTGGTGAAAATAGGGTACTACATTTTTTGATATCTGAAGGAGGGCGGTCCCCCCTAATTGTCAGAAACGCCAGATCACGGAAATGGGTTTTTCGATTTAAGCCAAATTTTGTGAGCTCTCTTATAGTAACCTAAAAACAAAATTTGGTATCCAAATTTCGGATAGGGTACTTAGGGGGGCCGCCCCACCCTAAAACCTACCAACCACATACTTAGACCAATAACGACAATATGGGACTCAAATGAAAGGTAATTAAGATTAGAAAACTTATCTGATATCCAATTGTCGGACCAAGTATTAGGGGGACCACCCCCCCAACACAAATAAAGGTATTTGGGAGTAGAATACGAATTTGATATCCAAATGTAGGACAATGTATTTAGGGCATCATTTTTCGACCATGCCAATATGTGCCTCAAATTAAAGGTATTTGATATTACAAAACGAATTTGATAACCAATTTTGGGGCCATGTGTTTGGGGGACGGTTCACCCTGTAAACTCCCCTTAAACCGATTGCAATATGGGTTTTAAATAAAAGGTATTTGAGAGTAGAGCACAATGCTGATAGTTTTTACAGGACTAAGTGTCTGGGGGACCTCCTCACTCCAGGAAACACTCTTAAATTAAACATAATTGGAGAAAAATTTCCAACCATGGTAATATAGGGCTCAAATGAAAGGTATTTGGGAGTAGAGGACGAAATTCGTTACCACTTTCCAGACCATAGGTCCTTCCCAGTATCCATATAGAATTCTTTTAAGAATGGGGTACATCTAAAATCCAAACTTAAATGACCTTAAACCCTCTGAGCGAATTCATACATCAATATAGATCAATTGAGATTCAGATAAGGCATATGTATTGTTATACTGTTGCTCGAGCGATATACACATACTATTTTCGCAGCATGGTATTTCATTAAAAGCTCTTTTATTGTCAAAAATAAATATTCAAAGGATAATTTTGTTCCATATAAAGTAAAAGAAGGCGCAGCGGAGGAGGCCCGGTTCAGCTAGTATATGTGTATAAACTATTTCAGCTTACAAATAAGGTGAAATATTTTTCACACTAAATGAAACCTTTCCCATTTTAAATGACAACATTTCCAATCCAAGTGATGCCTTTTTCAAGTAAAATAAAACATTTTTCATTATAGATATACGAAACTTTTTCCAATTGAAATCAATTTTTTTCCAAATTGAATGAAACCAAATTCGTTATATTACAATATATTCTGAATAGGTTACTTTACATTGCAATTGGTGAAAAATGAGTACTGTACTCTAATAACCGGACTTAAAATTTGCTAGAAAATATTTTTTTTGATCGGAATTGAGTGTTAACCTAAAAACAAAATCCCAACTTTTGTTTTGCTTTGAAGCTTCCTTATATGTACGATTTCGATCATTCCATGGAAAAGGTCGTTTAGTATCTTCTTAAGTTTAATCAGAGAAACATCATTTAAATTAAAGGAGATGAGTGATGAGGATTTTAGTGCAGGATGTTCCGAAGAATGAGCTTAACGTGAATTGGACTGCACTCATTGATATGTGAGAAGTTTGCCCCTGTTCCTTAATGGAATGTTCATGGGCAAATTTTAATTGAACATAATATCATTATTGTAGTAGGACGATCTCTTTAGCAGTTAAATCAATGACACTGCTCTAATTACGTGATGGATATAGTGTTAAAAGTCCCACAGGATGCAAATCGCCAAGGATTGTTTAAAGGTATTAATGTAAATTACTTAATGCATTTTTGTATTACCTCTAATAAGAATAAATTGACTTTTAACTGTTTACAGCCATGACTGTGCTATTCAACACCAACTAATAAAATAAAAAAATATTTAATATTAAACATAGGTTGATTCAATTTGGGAAAAACTTTTATTCAAAATGTGGAAAACTTAATTTAAATTTGGAAAATGTATCATTTGATCTGGACAAAGATGAAAGATAAGGAATGCTTCACTTAATTTCGAAAAGGTTTAATACAAACTGGAAATGATACATATTCTTGACTGTCTATTCCTTCTTTCCTTCTCTTATAATCACTCTACAATCTTTTGCCAGTTTTCATTTGATTTGAAAGAAATTACGATCTGTGGCTTATATAAGCCCATCCATCCTTCAAATATTGAGATATTGAGCTGAGATTTACCACAGATCAGTAGTTTTTTCCATACGTAGGTTGAGTTCAAATCGGACCATATTTCGATATAGCTACTAAATAAACCCATCTCCCATTTGGGGTCTTAAGCCCAAAAAAGTCGCATTTGTTATCCGATTTTAATGAAATTTGGAACAATAAGTTGCACTAGCCTCTTTATATGGAATACAACAGAAGCCACCCCTTTGCCGAAAATGATGGGGCGGTTGCCGGGTCAAAAGGATAGATAGATAGATCGGCATAATTTGGGGCTCAAATGGACAAATGACAGGATACTTTCACTAGGGTATGAGTCTGACTTAAACATTTGGAGACAAGTTTTTGACGCTTAATAGAAAGTTTTTGAAAATGTTGGTACTGGACTTTAACATCTTAGTGTTTTTGTAGGACCTGCCAAATCAGCCAAAAATTTAAATTTCTAGGGGGCGTAAAGGACTAATCGGGTTTATGTTGGAACCATACTTGGTGTAAATGTTGGGAGCTTTAACAGAGCACTACCGAATATCCCAAAGGTAGGTAGGTAGGTTTATATGGGAACTATATCAGGTTATAAACCTACGTGGATCGTACTTGGCACTGTTATTGGATGTCATAAAAAAAAAACAAGTAAAAGGGCATTAAGTTTGACCGGTCCGGACTTTGCATACCCACCACCTCGGGTATATATGTAAACCCCCTTTCATCGCAATCCGGTGAAAATTGGACAACTTATACTCCCAAATTCGGAACGGACATTGAGTGGTCTACTAAATATAAGTCATTGTTAAATTTTGTATTTCAAATTTCAACAAAATCGCATAAAAATAAAGCTTTTATGGGCTTCAAACCCAGCAACTGTATCTAAATGTAGTCCGATCAGAACCACATTTGAGGCGGATGTTGGAAGGCGTAAAGCTACTCATTGTTTCAAATTTCAGCGAAATCAGGTAATAAATAAAGCTTTAATGGGCTTCAGACCCTTTATTTGGAGATCGGTCTATGTGGCATCTATATCTAAATATAGTTCGATTTAATCCATATTAAGGTCAGATGTCGGGAGGCCTAAAACTACTCGTTGCTTCAAATTTCATCGAAATCGGATAAAAAATAAAGCTTTTATGGGCGTCAGACCCTTTATTTAGAGATCGGTCTATATCACAGCTATATCCAAATATAGGCCGATTTAATTCATAGTAAGGTCAGATGTTGGGAGGCCTAAAACTACTCATTGTTTTAAATTTCAGCGAAATCGGATAAAAAATAAAGCTTTTATGGGCTTCAGACCCTTTATTTGGAGATCGGTCTGTATGGCATCTATATCTAAATATAGTCCGATTTAATCCATATTAAGGTCAGATGTAGGGAGGCCTAAAACTACTCATTGCTTCAAATTTCAGCGAAATCGAATAAAAAAATAAAGCATTTATGGGCATTAGACCCTATATCATCAGATCAGTCTATATAGCAGCTATATTCAAATATGGTCCGATTTGGCCCGTTCAAGAACTTAACCAGCGTGCACTATAAAACGTATTTCTGCTTAATATCTCAATTTTTGAAGGCTGCAGAGCGGATAGACGGACAGACACACGGACATCGTTAATTCGTCTGAACCGATATGGCCCATTTGCAAACCCCAATGACCTACATCAATGAGAAGTATCTGTGCAAAATTTCAAGCGGATTCATTATTCGTTCGGCCGCTGTCGTAATTTGCACAGATGGATGAACACGGCAAGACGATGTAGAATATTAGGTGGCAGTTACATATTTCGAGGTGTTTGAAACGAAATGACTGGATTAGTATACTCTCATCCTATGGTGGTGGGTATAAAAAGAGCGCAACACTACACTATGCCAAAATAGTTATACCGTGATTATGGTGGCTCCGTAGTGCTTCGGGGATGGGTTGCCTCTCAATAAGTGTTTTTTTCAAGATGCAAGGTGGGAGATAGAATTACATACTTTGAGGGATAACCGAGCGTATACTTTTTAAAAACTTGCCTGTCCGTAGATATGTTAGAGTGACTTGTACTGATTATTAAATTAAGAAACAGGAAAATAAGTTTTAGTTGGAAAAAAAGATGTAGATTGATTTATTGTATATTTTCATAAATTAAATAAATAATTTTATACCAAAAATATTATGCATAAATTAATAATTGAAAATTGTACAAAAAATAATAATTAAAAACTAATTTTTCTGGCTGAACCTAGAGATCTCGTCCAGCGAGTGAATTCGTGTACAATTTCCAGCTTCGCTTAGTAGCAAAAATGTTGCTGTTGGACGGCCACACACATTTCGCATTGAACTTGGAAGCCCCATGTCAATTTGCAATTGCAACGACTTTCGGTTAGAATATTTTGGGATCGTACACTGTAGCCGCATTCAGTGCAAAGTTGGCGACATTTCAAGCGTTCCTCTTCGGACAGGGGCTCACCAGTGGGTCCCACTGAACATTGGCGTCCACGCATGCCATTCCAAAAAGGCACTGCATCCGGTTCACAATAGTTGGGCGAATCATTCATGTAGACTAAAACGTCTAGCGGAATATTGTCCCACATGACGCGGGAGTTTTCTGGTGTATTGCTTAACTCCAAACCTTCATCGTACATTTGTCGAATATCCTTGGCAATTTCCTCAAAAGGTTTGAGGGTATGCAGGCATATTTCCTTGCCACAGTTGCCCCTTGGTCCCATGATGGCGCAAGCACATTGCTTGTTAAGAGATTTCTCCATTAGATTGGTAATGGCTCTGTAGTTATGTCCCGATAGTTTTCCATAAAAATCATCAGAGAAGTCAATGTGTGCATGACTACGGAAAAGTTTTTCTGCCTCCTGGGGATTGTCGGAGCACTGCGACGCAAAGGATTTATCCGATGATGAACCACATCCTGCTATTATGCCACTGGTACAGTCTTTGGTGATGGTGTACAAAACAGCTGCAGTAGAAATGGCAGTCACATATGCATCCTCGCGATCCATTAGAACAGCTTTTGTAGTGCGTCTGCGTATAAAGTCTGATGTGGGGCAATTCCAACGATCCCATTTGAATGCCATTTGGCAGCTCTCCAGGGCGATTTTCATACTTGCAGCCATCGCCGTTTCCAGGGAGAAAGGCATCTGAAGTTGTCCATAGATTTTGTTGGCATATTGACTCTGGCCGGCTATATAATTCAATTTGTCCAGCAAAGTTCCACGAGCTTCAATGCTGTAGGATAGGGTGGCGATGACGAAGATTGGGATAATAATAAAAATTCTGTGATACATTGTACTCTTTGTTCGTTGTTGTGTTGTGAATGTGTAAAAGTTGAATGATGTCTGCCAATAACAGTCCCAGGGTATTTATACGGCACAGGTAGCGACATTGTTCTGTGTTCTAATTTGGTAAAGTTTCATTTCCCATATGGGGAAGTCATGATATTAAAACCGGAAATTTTGTGTTGGGTTTCGTGCTGCGTAAATCCCATCTCACGCTCCTGAGTTAACCGCATAGTAAACTCATAAAGCCACTCACAATGAGAGCTTTAGGTAAAATATGTCCTCACATTCCCACGGCCCTTGATATTCATTGATAAAATTGCCTGCTCGGCATGGCAATGTGGTTCAGAGGCGCCAGCCAGTCAACTTCAGGTATCGGATAATTTTATAAGGATTCCTATAGAATGTCCTTACGAATTTACTAATGTTAATAGATTATCTAGGTATGTCAGCGTTCTAATGTTAGTTAATCATCTTAATTTGGTAAACACTAATGGAAATTGCCTGTTTTTAGATTTAATAAGGAAGAACACAACTAAAATAAGGCGGGAAATTGTCAGACCGGAAAATATGTATGTTTATCAGCGATCAGTTATCACTGCCAGATTCTGGTTGCAAATTTTACCTGGTTTTTACAACATTTTTCCACCAAGGGTAAAACCAGGCATTCATGCGGGGAGGAAAAAGAAACTGAAGTTGTTAAAAATCTTATTGAAAATTGAAAACATGATTCCCATATGGCAAAGATAAGTCTTATAGAAATTCAAATACTCAGCATATGTGTGAGCAGCCAGACATACAGGGTGGCTGATGAATATTGCTACAATGATGAATATTGCTACATTTTTTTTTCGGTGTATGGAATACATTTTTCTTTTATTCATGTTAAATTAAATTATTAAATTAATTATTAAATTATTATTAATTAAATTAATTAATTAATTAATTAAATTAATTATTAAATTATTATTATTAAATAGAAAAAAAGTTATTACATTTTTTTTTGGTAGCGGCTTTCATCAGCCACCCTGTATGACAAAGTATTGCACTGCAGGACTCACCAGAAATTGCTAAGATCAAAATCGTTACTATAACAAATTACGTGCACCATATAATACATTGTCGCATTAAATACGGTAACAACCCACAGACAAATGAAATTGAGGCTTATCTCTTTTCTACGGGCAAAAGCATTTTCCCATAGGTATGAAACAATCCTCTTCACATTTTTGCACTATTTATAGTAAATGCTTCAAGCATTTTAATTATTGTACAAAAATTGATTAGAAAATCTTCATCATAGGAATCTTAAGCCTCTTGTAGTATTTATTAAGTTTAGTATTATAGGGCTTTCCAATAAGAGGTTTTATTTCGGTATTCAGAGAAAAATTCCATTTTTTGAAATGAACGATCATAATGAAATCATATCCTCCACCATAGGATGGGGGTATACTAATTCGTCTTTCTGTTTGTAACACCCCGAAATATGAGTCTGAGACCCCATAAAGTATATATTCTTGATCGACATGTCATTTTAAGTCGATCTAGCCATGTCCGTCCGTATGTCGAAAGCACGCTATATTTCGAAGGAGTTAAGCTAGCCGCTTGAAATTTCGCACAAATGCTACGGAGCCCAGAGGTTAGCATGTCCGCCTATGACACTGAACGCCTGGGTTCGAATCCTGGCGAGAGCATTAGAAAAAATTTTCAGCGGTGGTTTTCCCCACCTAATGCTGGTAACATTTGTGAGGTACTATGCCATGTTAAACTTCTCTTCAAAGAGGTGTCGCACTGCGGCACACCGTTCGGACTCGGCTATAAAAAGGAGACCCCTTATCATTGAGCTTAAACTTGAATCCGACTGCTCTCACTGATTTGTGAGAAGTTTGCCCCCGTTCCTTAGTGGAATGTTCATGGGCAAAATTTGCAATTTTTATACCCTCCACCATAAGATGGGGGGTATACTAATTTCGTCATTCTGTTTGTAACTACTCGAAATATTCGTCTGAGACCCCATAAAGTATATATATTCTTGAACGTCGTGACATTTTATGTCGATCTAGCCATGTCCGTCCGTCTGTCCGTCCGTCCGTCCGTCCGTCTGTCTGTCGAAAGCACGCTAACTTCCGAAGGAGTAAAGCTAGATGCTTGAAATTTTGCACAAATACTTCTTATTAGTGTAGGTCGGTTGGTATTGTAAATGGGCCATATCGGTCCATGTTTTGATATAGCTGCCATATAAACCGATCTTGGGTCTTGACTTCTTGAGCCTCTAGAGTACGCAATTCTTATCCGATTGGAATGAAATTATGCATGACGTGTTTTGCTTTGATATCCAACAACTGTGCTAAGTATGGTTCAAATCGGTCCATAACCTGATATAGCTGCCATATAAACCGATCTTGGGTCTTGACTTCTTGAGCCTCTAGCGTGCGCAATTCTTATCCGATTGGAATGAAATTTTGCACAACGTGTTTTGTTATGATATCCAACAACAGTGCCAAGTATGGTTCAAATCGGTCCATAACCTGATATAGCTGCCATATAAACCGATCTTGGGTCTTGACTTCTTGAGCCTCTAGAGTGCGCAATTCTTATCCGATTGGAATGAAATTTTGCACGACGTATTTTCTTATTATATCCAACAACAGTGCCAAGTATGGTTCAAATCGGTCCATAACCTGATATAGCTACCATATAAACCGATCTTGGGTCTTGACTTCTTGAGCCTCTAGAGTGCGCAATTCTTATCCGATTGGAATGGAATTTCGCACGACGTGTTTTGTTATGATACCCAACAACTGTGCCAAGTATGGTTCAAATCGGTCCATAACCTGATGTAGCTACCATATAAACCGATCTTGGGTCTTGACTTCTTGACCCTCTAGAGGGCACAATTCTTATCCGATTTGAATGAATTTTTGCACGAAGTATTTCGTTATGATATCCAACAACTGTGCCAAGTATGGTTCAAATCGGTTCATAAACTGATATAGCTGTCATATAAACAGATCTGGGGATTTGATTTCTTGAGCTTCTAGAGGGCGCAATTCCTATCCGATTTGGCTGAAATTTTGCATGACGTATTTTATTTTTACTTTCAACAACTGGGTCAAATAAGGTTCAAATCGGTTCATAGCCTGATATAGCTGCCATATAAACCGATCTGGGATCTTGACTTCTTGACCCCTAGAGGTCGCAATTATTATCCGATATGCCTGAAATTTTGTACGACTGATCCTCTCATGACCATCAACAAACGTGTTTATAATGGTCTGAATCGTTCTATAGCCCGATACAGATCCCATATAAATCGTTCTCTCTATTTTACTTCGTGAGCCCCAATGGACGCAATTCTCATACGAATTGGCTGAAATTTTACACAGGTCTCCAACATATAATTTAATTGTGGTCCGAACCGGACCATATCTTGATATCGTTTTAATAGCAGAGCAACTCTTTTCTTATATCCTTTTTTGCCTAAGAAGAGATGCCGGGAAAAGAACTCGACAAATGCGATCCATGGTGGAGGGTATATAAGATTCGGCCCGGCCGAACTTAGCACGCTTTTACTTGTTTACTTTTTATTAGTGTAGGTCGGTTGGGATTATAAATGGGCCAAACTGGTCCACGTTTTGATATAGCTGCCATATAAACCGATCTTGGACTTCTTGAGCCAATATAGCGCACAATTCTCATCCGATTTGGCTGAAATTTTGCATGAGTTGTTTTGTTATGACTTCCAATGTCTGTGCTAAGTATGGCGCAAATCGGTACATAACCTGATATAGGTTACGTTAGGTTGAAAAGAGGGTGCAGATATTAATCCGCCCCATGTCTCTATGGACATACACCTAAGCCAGTAATCGGCTTGTTGTGCGCTCTAAAAACTATAAAGTAACCTCTAAAAAGAATATTTTAAGTTAGGAATTCCTTGCTACTTACAAAATCCTTAATTGTTTTCAATGCCACTCCCCTAAGTTGGTTCATGTTTGATATTGTGTCTCCACCTAAGTACCAGTGTCTGTCGGACGCGATAGCCGGGCAATGATGAAGGAAATGCTCCAACGTCTTATCATCATCCCCGCATGCCCTACACATGCTATCCGCACCGATTTTACATAAGTGAGCTCCTAGTCCTATGTGTCTCGTTATGATAGCTATACTGACCTCCTTCTTGCTTCCTTTCAGTAATAGCCTCGTCTCCTCACGATCTGGATCCCCCCATAGGATTTTCGCCATCCTACCGGCCGTTTCACTGTTCCACAATGTTGCATGCGCATTCGTGGTCTACTCCCTTAACTCGGACTGCGTCGACCCGAAAGGCTTCGGTTTAACCAAGTTTATTGAAGGTAGACTTCTGGCCTGCATCGCCAAATTGTCTGCCCTTTAATTTTTCCTTACTCCGTTATGGCCCGGCACCCAAACGATGTGGATTTTCCCATCCTAAGAGAAGGCGTTAATCTCCTTCTTACACTGGTAGACTGTTCGTGACCTTATCGTCCTGGTTGTTATTGCCCTTATGGGAATTTTACTGTCGGTAAAGATGTTCACACTCGACGTCCTCGCATTAGCACCACACCAATTCACGCATTCCGTGATCGGCCGGATCTCCGCCTACAGGACCGTATTATGATCAGGCAGCCTAAAACAGATGTCAGTCCCTGGGTTTTCAATGTACACCCCAGGCCCACTCTGTCCTCTAGCTTTGATCCATCCGTGTAACATGATCTTCCAGATGGCAATACTAAGGTTCCGTCAATCCAAGACCATGCCGATGGCAGCAGTGCTTCGCATTAGATTTCAAGGTTCATCTCAGGTATCCGATCGGAAACCTCTCCCCTTCCTTCCAGGTTTCCTATCGTCGCCTCGATTATACCGCGAGCTGCTCCCATCCTCAATCCATTCTCCCATCGCCTTAAGTCTCATAGCCGTAGTGGCTGCCTCACACTTAATCTGTATGCCAATGCCATATAAACCGAACTGGGATCTTGACATCTTAAGCCTGTAGAGGGCGCAATTCTCATCCGATTTGGCAGAAATTCTGTACAACGGCTTCTCTCATAACCTTCAACATATGTGATCAATATGGACTGAATCAATCAATAGCTTGATACAGCTCCCATATAAATCGATCTCTCGATTTTGCTTCTTGAGCCCCTACAAGGCGCAATTTTTTTCCGAATGAATTGAAACATTACACAATGACTTCTACAATGTTCTGCATTCATTTATGGTATGAATCGGACTATAACTTGATGTAGTCGCAAACTAGCCTTAGAAATGGGAATATCTCTAAATGTTAAACTTTTTTATGTTAATACTAATGTTAAGATTTAAATTTTTTTTTTTTCAAAAATAATATGACAGTTATCTGTATAGCAAAATAAGAATCAATCACCGATCGAAATTTAAAATCAGATGCGACAATTTTGCTTGTTGGCGTAGCCACACACACGACCCAAAAAGGCTTTAGTTTTGCGAACTGTGAAGGCAAGTTTTTCCCATTATGGCGTAGTTTTTCATTCCAAATAACACCTATTATTGGAAAACCTTTTAACATACATGTATTAATCTAAAAACCAAACTCATCCTACGAATTTGGATTGCCAAAATAATTATTCGTAGGTCGGTTGGGATTGCAAATGGGACAAGCAGCCAGTTTGGCCAAATGCTTACTTTTGATTTCACAAAATGAGTTGTACAACTTGAAAAGTGTAATCTCTAAGTCGGACGAAAATTGTTCGTGATTTGACAAAAATTTTTATGTTGCCAAAAATCGAAAATACAAATAATTCAATGCGAATACTCACATGGAATATCCATTTTATTAATGATATCCACTTTGGTAACTCCATGTCCATGGGAAAATTCAGTCATCATTACCTGGGCGTCTCTTTAAGTCTGCAGAGTTATGCGCTCGTGAAATTGGACTTTCGGCATACAAAAGCAAAACGAAATTTCCGGCTTTTTAGGAAAACTTCCCCGTGTGGGAAAACACTTAGCATCAAATTGGAAGAAATTAATATCTTCTACCTGAATTCAAACTCTCTTATTGGCAAAATTTTCCTACGCCCAAGAGCGATACAATAAGAATCATAAGAGAAGATTTAAACACTGCGGCAACATTTTGTTTTTTTACGCAAGTTATAAACGTATACTTATATGAAATTAATTAATTAATGTTGAATAGCACAAAGGCTATCTAAAACTAGAGAGCATTGAATTTTGGCCAAGGATTTTGTTAAATACAGTAGACTTGGGAGATAATGACTGAAAAAACTTCCTTTAAAAAAATTCACTTTACATAGGTTGGGAAACATTTTTATACCCACCACCGAAGGATGTCGGTATATTCATTTTGTCATTGCGTTGGCAACACATCGAAATATCCGTTCCCGACCATATAAACCATATATATTCTTGAACAGCGTAAAAATCTAAGACGATCTAGCCATGTCCGTCCGTCTGTCTGTTGAAATCACGCTACAGTCTTTAAAAATAGAGATATTGAGCTGAAACTTTGCACAGATTCTTTTTTTTGTCCATAAACAGGTTAAGTTCCAAGATGGGCTATATAGGACTATACCTTCATATAGCCCCCATATACATCGATCAGTCGATTTAGGGTCTTAGGCCCATTAAAGCCACATTTATTATCCGATTTTGTTCAAATTTGGGACAGTGAGTTGTGTTAGACCACTCGACATCTTTTTTTCAATTTGGCCCAGATCGGTTCAGATTTGGATATAGCTACCATATAGACCGATCTCTCCATTTAAGGTATTGGACCCATAAAATGCGCATTTATGGTCCGATTTTGCCAAAATTTGGACAGTCAGTTGTGTTAGGCTCTTCGACTTCCTTCTTCTAATTAACCTAGATCGGTCCAGATTTAGATATAGCTGCCATATAGACCGAACTCTCGATTTAAGAATTTGAAATTGGGGATAGTGGGATAAGTTAATCCCCTCGATATCCTTCTGGCGCAGATCGGTCTAGGTTTGGATATAGCTGCCATATAGACCGATCTCTCGAGTTAAGGTCTTTGGCCCATAAAAGGCGCATCTATTATCCGATTTCGCCGAAATTTGGGACAGTGAGTTGTGTTAAGCCCTTCAACATTATACTTCATTTTGGCTCAGATCGGTCCAGATTTGGATATAGCTACCATATAGATCGATCTCTCGATTTAAGGTTTTGGGCCTCTAAAAGGCGCATTTATTGTCCGATTTTGCCAAAACTTGGGACAGTGAGTTGAGTAAAACCCTTCGCCATCTCTCTTTAATTTGGCCCAGATCGGTTTAGATTTGGACATAGCTGCCATATAGACCGATCTCTCGATTTAAGGTCTTGCGCCCATAAATAGCACATTTATTGTCCGATTTTGCTGAAATTTGGGTCAGTGAGTTGAGTTAAACCCTTCGACATATTTCTTTAATTTGGCTCAGATCGGTTTAGATTTGGACATAGCTACCATATTGACCGATCTGCCGATTTAGGGTCGTAGGCCTAATTATTATCCGATTTTGCTGAGATTTAGGACTGTGAGTTGTGCTATGCCCTTCGACATCCTTATTTAATTTAATTTGGTCCAGATCGGTCCAGATTTGGATATAGCTGTCATATAGACCGATCTCTCGATTTAAGGTTTTGGGCCCATAAGAGGCGCATTTATTGTCCGATTTTGCCAAAACTTAGGACAGTGAGTTATGTTAAGCCCCTCAACATACTTCTGCAATATGGCACAGATCGGTCCAGATTTGGATATAGCTGTCATATAGACCGATCTCTCTAGTTAAGTTTTCGGACCCGTAAAAGGCGCATTTATTGTCCGATTTCGCCGAAATTTGGGACAAGAGTTCACCCAGGTGATTCCTTTCCAAAATACATGTAGTTTAGGGCTACCTGGATTTGCTCTCGACGGGAAATAACAGGATTTGTAGTGGAAATCTTGGGAACATTTGACAAGTTGCCACCCCTTTCCGTGTTTAAAATTTTCAGGCTTAGTTTCATGACATTTAAGAGTGTTTTAATTAATTTCAGAAGTTTTCCAAAATTTTTTTTCCTAGCCCGCAAGTTTTTTTAAAGTTCATAATTGGACATTATCATTGAGCTTAAACGTGGACTCGGACAGCTTGAGTGATAAGCGAGAGGTTTTCTACTGTTCGTTAATGGGCAAATTTGTATATTTGGACTTCAATAAAAAATACATGGAGTTTTAGTATAGAAATATTTAAATTGTAAAAATTAAATATTTTGAAATATATTTTTCTTAAGTTTATATAAATTATTTATAAATTATGTAAATAAATATTTGTTTTATATATATAACATCGTTATGGAAATTATCGAAAGCCTCGTCCTGCGAGTGTAATTCAGTGGTTATTGAAACATCCATTATCATTAATAACAATAGTGGAGCTTTTGGACTGTTACACACATTTCGCATTGGACTTGGAAGCCCCAGGTGAATTTGCAATTGCAACGAGTTTCGGTCATTACACTTTGAGTTTCCACACTGTAGCCGCATTCGCTGCAAAGGTGACGGCACCTTAGACTGTCCTCTTCCGAAAGCGCCTCACCATTGTTAGCCATTGAACATTGGCGACCACGCATGCCATTCCAGAGAGGTACAGCATCGGGCTCACAATAGTTTGGAGAATCGTTCATATAGACCAAAACGTCTAGAGGAATATTCTCCCACATAATACGGGAATTTTCGGGGGTATTGCTTAGCTCCAGGCCTTCGTCGTACATCTGTCGAATGTCCTTGGCGATTTCCTCAAAAGGTTTAAGAGTATCCAGGCAAATTTCATTGGCGCAGACTCCACCGGGACCCATTACAGCACAAACACATTTTTTGGTAAGAGATTTCTGCAGTAGGTTGGTAATGGCTTTGTAATTCTGCTGAAATAGCTTGCCATAGAATTCATTTGAAAAGTCGGATTTTAAATGCTTTTTGAAAAGTTTTTCTGCCGCTTGGGGATTGTCCGAACACTGGGTGGTATAGGCACTATCGGAGCAAGAACCACATCCTGCTATAATGCCACTGGAACAGTTCTTGGTGATGGTGTATAACAAAGCTGCAGTTGAAATGGCATTGACATAGGCATCTTCCCGATCCATTAGAGGTGATTTCGAAGTGCGTCTGAGTATGAAATCCGATGAGGGACAATTCCAACGATCCCATTTGAAAGCTGATTGACAATTCTCCATGGCAATTTCCATACTTGAAGCCATTACTGTATCCAGGGAGAAGGGTAACTGCAGTTGTGCATAGATTTGGTTGGCATATTGACTCTGACCGGCAATGTAATTGAATTTGTCCAGCAAAGAAACACGGGCCTCAGTGCTCCAAGCTAGGGCGACCATGACGATGGCAGTGATGATTTTGTGATACATTTTCCTTAAAATGTCTTGTTGCTTCAATTGATCTTAACGCTGAGGGTTGTGAAAGTCGAATGATGGCTGCCAATAAGAGTCCCTATCTATTTATATTGCCCAGGTAGCGAATGCTGGTTGCTGATTCCTATTTGTTCCAATTTCACGTAGAATATTTTCCCATGTGGGGAAGTCTTGAAATGAACACCGGAAATTTTGTTTTCGTCGAGAATCCCAATATTATCGCACACGACCAATAAAATTACTAGGCCAGATTTATAAAGGCCAGGTAGATTTGGAAGAATTTCCCACTAACGGGAAAATTGTACCCCTGGAAATACTGAATAAATCCCTTGGAATTCATTGATAAATGGTTATTCCTTAAGAGTTGTCATTCAGTGGCGCCACCACATTCCAGGTAGACATCGATCACCATGTGTTTACAATTATTTGTTGCCGATTTTCGTGCTTCGATTGTAGTAATTGGTGATCAGTTGAAAGTTAGTCTGGGTAACGGATTAAATAAATTAATTTCCCAATATGAGCGTGGATGGGGTTTTTGTTGATGGAATTTCGTTAATATTTGCTAAGCAAAAAAAATTCCTTCGATTTTTAAAATATTTTGGCGACAGCTGGTCACCCTGGTGTTGGAGAATAGTGCTGGGGAATGATGAATTAGTTAGGAAAATCTTTTTGGATCCACACAACTCCTTCTGTCAATCAAAATGTTGATTGCGTTCCACCAGATCAGTCTATATGCTAGAAATTTGTCATAATGTTATGGTTTTTTCTTTTTTTCAAATGGGAAGAGATGTGTGAAGGGTAAATACCCAAATGGTAATTACCAGGTAGAATGGGTAAATACTGGGGTATTCATCCACAAAATTGGTAAAAACTTTGTTTCAGATATTTCTTGAATGTTGTAGCCATTAGCTGTTTAAAAACAGTTGAACCGAAATTCGGCAAATTTTTAGGGAATACTTCATGAACAGGGAATATTTTATGAACAGCTTTATACAATTTTAGTCCGATCAAAATGATTGTCTAAACTAGCAAGTCGAAATGTATCAACCATGATTTAGTACTTACATTTTGCGATTCTTACTTGAATAACGCACAACTATAATTTTAAGGCCATTGTGCACTCTTGAAGAAGATCTTGACCCGCTTACCTTCATTCCGCTACACCTAGCCTTGATGATGATGGCATCAAAGGTTTACCTCTTAGACAGAATAAAATCCAAGTAGCAGTGTCCCGACTAAAAAACAACAAGGCAGCAGGAGGCGACGGGTTGCCCGCTGAACTATTTAAGACCGGAGGCGACATGCTGATAAGGCGTATGCATCAGCTTATCTGCGCAATCTGGCTAGAAGAACGCATATCCGAAGATTGGATCCTCAGCATACAATGTCCCGTACACAAAAAGGAATGTGACAACTACACAGGAATAATTCTCCTTCCCATCACATACAAGATACTCTCAAGCGTACTGTGTGAAAGATTAAAACCTAATGTCAATGAGATAATTGGGCCCTATCAATGCGGTAAATAAACCCTGCTCCAGATATTCACACTGCGCCAAAACCAGGAAAAGACCCGAGAAGGACAAATCAACACCTACCACATCTTTGTTGACTACAAAGCCGCCTTCGATACTCCTTTACGTTCAAAGGTATTTCAAGCCATGTCTGAGTTTGGTATCCCTGCAAAATTTATAAGACTCTGCAGGATGACACTTGCTGATACGCGTTCCTCCTCCCATTTAATACCAAACGAGGTGAGGATTATACGAGATGCATATGTGAATAGATATGGCACACTAATCACAAGAGAACACATGCTGATCGCCTATGCCGACGACATCGATATCATAGGTCGGTCACCGAAAGTGGTAACTGCAGCCTTTGAAAGAATAGAAAGAGAGTCAGTGAAAATGGGTATGGCAGTAAATGGAGATAAGACGAAGTGGATGGTTTCAACTCCCAAAAAGCCTTGCACAACCGAGCAGATAAAGAAAATGGAGAAAGTTGGGAACCACAACTTTGAGACAGTCAGTAACTTTGTCTACCTCGGCACCGCTGTAACCGAAACGAATGACACCAGTTTTGAAATAAAGCGAAGAATAATACTGGCAAACAGATGCTAGTTGGACTAAGTGAGTTGGACAGAGCGCACAAGATCGAGGCGCTTGGAACGCTATTCTACGTTTGGCTAGTGGGACAATTAATCTGTCATAGCCAATTAAAGTAAGTAAGTAAAAGGATCATACTCAACACGGACGTCGAATGGATCTAATATAACTTCTTCTTTATTTACAAATCCTTTATTCGTTTATAGGTAATCATACAACATTATACCAAAAATGTTCTATACATAAACTATTTTTAGATGTGCAAAAATATGGTAATTGTAGTTATGCAGTTTGGAAGTAAAAAAATATGAAAAAGTGTATTTTCTGTATTTTTGAAAAAAAAAAAGTGTTTTTATTGATTAGTTTTAACTGAAAAAACATGCTTAACAAATATTTTCTTTCAAGAGGACATATTGCATATACGTTTTAAGTGAAATTTGAACAAGATATGTCAACTTAAACGGATGCTATATGTACTTTAAAATACAACCCCTCGAGTTCTAAAACTTCAAAGCCCAGATCCCCCATTTAGGTAATATTTATACCTTACACCTATAGGGTATTATAACTTAGTACATTTGTTTGTAACACCCAGAAGGAAGATAAGTATACCAATCGACTCAGAATCACTTTCCGATTTGATTTAGCTATGTCCGTCTGTCTTTCTGGTACAGGCATGTTATTCGGCCAAGAAACGAAGCCTATAGAAATTGGAAAAAATCGGTTCAGATTTGGATATAGCTCCCATATATATGTTCGTCCGATTTTCAGTAATACTGCAATAAAATGGTCATTTGTTAACCGATTCTCTCGAAATTCGGCAGGAAGGATTTTCTTATGACTCTAGACATTAAATTTCTTGGAAATCGGTTCAGATTTAGAAATAGTTCTCATATATATATATATCGCCTGATTTTCACTCCTAGAGCCACTGCAAGCGTTTAACTTTAACTTGTTTAACCAATCTTCCCAAAACTTCGTACAACGATTTCCCCGACGACTCCCACAATATCCATAAAGTTTGCTCGAAATCGGGTCAGATTAAGATATAGTTCCCATATATATGTTCGTCCGATTTGCAGTAATATTGCAATAAAATGGTCGTTTGTTAACCGATTCTTCTTAAGCCCCTCGAGGACCTAATTTTCACTAAAAAATTGTATGATCAAAAAGGGAAACACAAATTTTTCATGCTATCGATAGTAGGGAAAATAAATACCTTTTTTGATCTAATGGTTAACGCTATTTCATTTGTTTTTGGACAAACAAAATCTGTCAAATAAATGCGTCGTAGCCTAAATTTACGCCGCTTTATCTGTAAAACTAGAAATGACGGCTACCTGATACTTCAACAAGTAAAAAGGCGTTAAGTTCGACCGGGCCGAAGTTTTATAGAAATATGGTCCGAATCGGAACAAATTCGACACGGATATTGAGTGGTCTAATAAGTACAAGTCATTGTTCAATTTTGTAAAATGTTGGTCTTTTTGGTAGCCATATCCAAATATAGAACGATCTGAACCATATACGACACGGATGTCGAAAAGCCTAACATACTGTGTCAATTTCCGCGAAATCGGATTATAAATGTGCCTTTTATGGGGCCAAAACCTTAAATCGAGCGATCGGTCTATATGGCAGCTGTATTCAAATCTGCACCGATCTGGGCCAAATTGAAGGAGGATATTGACTGGTCTATCACAACTCAATGTCCCAAATTTCAGAAAAATCGGATAATAAATGTGGCTTTTATTGGCCTAAGACCCCAAATCGGCGGATTGGTCTATACGGCAACTATACCCAAATCTGAGCCGATCTAGGCCAAATTGAGGAAGGATGCCAAAGGGACAAACACAACTCACTGTTCCAAATTTCAGCAAAATCGGATAATAAATGTGGCTTTTATGGGCCTAAAATCCTAAATCGGCGGATCGGTCTATATGGGGGCTATATGAAGATATAGTCCGATATAGCCCATCTTCAAATTTAACCTGTTTATGGACAAAAAAAAAAAAGAATCTGTGCAAAGTTTCAGCTCAATATATCTATTTTTAAAGACTGCAGAGTGATTTCAACAGACAGACGGACGGACATTGCTAGGTCTTCTTAGATTTTTACGCTGATCAAGAATATATATACTTTATAGGGCCGGAAATGGATATTTCGATGTGTTGCAAACTGAATGAATGATAAAAAGCATTTGCTTCTGTGTTTATTTAAACAGAAAGTTATTCGTGACGTATATCAAGCGTAATAGTGTGATTGCGTTATATTTGGCAGGAAAATCCCAACCGGCTTTTGTTGGCGAACTCAGACTCTTCAAAGTGAACAAAATGCTTGTGTATTGCACCATAAATCGTGATAACGATATAGAGCGCTCCCAAACGCAATGAAGATGGCCCAACAAAAAAATGCGACAATACATGAAATGGTTCGGTTAGCAAAGGCTCGAATTCAACGAAATTAACAAAAAAAGTTTGGCTCGAGGGAGCAAAGGAGTTGCTGCGCTTGCGTGAACGTGGTAAATTTCTGAACATTTTGTTTTCTGACTAGACAAATTTCCCAACAGAAATTTGTAAACTCCAAAATCATCGTGTCTACTTAACCTAGCGCAAGTACAAGAATTTGAGCCTACGAATGGCCGCTCGAAGCAATTTTTCATCTCTACGGATGGTATGAGCAGCTGTGATCGCCGATCGTTTTCATCGACCTGGCGACAATGCAAATGCGACTTGTTATCAGGAAAACATTCTGAAGCTGCTTTGGAACGTGTAAACCAAGAATGACAAAAAATAATATTCAGCACATTATTTCATTCTCCTGTTCAAATTGCTACATGCCAATCCTATGGACTTTTCTATTTGAGCGATTGTAGAAAGCAAGGTAAAGACTAAAACATATGCTTGTATGGAAGCGCTGAAACAAGCCATTGTACTGGGCCCAACATTTTTGGCGATTATATTGAAGCAAAGCAATAGTTGGTCATATGGATTCTGATATTTAAAATGAGCTAAAGGTTGCCCGATTTTCTCCTAAAGAAGTTGAGATTTTGCAAACATTTTGAGCCGAGTTGACCTATAGCACAGCGACGGGCTGGTTCGTTTGGTTTGTGCTCTTTTATTTTGATCTTTAAAATCTTTCTGGGATTTTTCGAACAACGTCTAGCTCGCGATCATATTCAATGCTTTCTGCTCAAAGAATAGCATATCAAAGAACTTATAAAACTTATTCAAAGCACTTAGACTAGCATGGTGGATCTCGATTTCTGATACGCCATGTATCTTGGTCAAATTGGAGGCCACCGTAGCGCAGAGGTTAGTCTGTCCTTCCATACTATGAACAAAAATTACCATTGCCCATCCGCGCCTTTCATAAAAATTTGATTTCAGATGGCGTACAACTTAAAAATTAAGATATTTTTATGTTTTGGTTGAAGATTAATCCAAAATCCATTAATGTCATCAACTGGATTTCCACGAAATTTAATATAAGTAACGGCGACATTCAAATGACAAGACTAACAAGTAAGATCGTACTAAGTTCGGCCGGTCCGAATCTTATATACCCTCCACCATGGATCGCATTTGTCGAGTTCTATGCGCGGTATCTCTTTTTAGGCAAACAAATAATATTGAATAAGAATTGTTGTGCTATTGGAGCTTTTTCAAGTTATAGACCGATTCGGACCATAAATGAATGCTGAACATTATAGAAGTCATTGTGTAGTATTTCAGTTCATTCGGATAAGAATTGAGCCTTGTAGGGGCTTAAGAAGCAACATCGGGAGATCGGTTTATATGGGAGCTGTATCAAGCTATTGATCGATTCACCAAATTTCAGCCAAATCGGAAGAGAATTGCGCCATCTAGAGGCTCAAGAAGTTAAGATCCCAGATCGGCAGCTATATCAGGTTATTTGGCAGCTATATCAGGTTAGGTACCGATTTGCGCCATACCTGGCACAGTTATTGGAAGTCATAACAAAACACCTCATGCAAAATTTCAGCCAAATCGGATGAGAATTGTGCGCTCTATTGGCTCAAGAAGTCAAGATCCAAGATCGGTTTATATGACAGCTATACCAGATTATGAACCGATTGAAATCATACTTAACACAGTGATAACAAAACACTACGTGTAAAATTCCAGTTAAATCGGACGAGAATTGCGCCCTCTAGAGGCTCAAGAAGTCAAGACCCAAGTTCGGTTTATATGACATCTACACCAGATTATGAACCGATTTAAATCATACTTAACACAATTATTGGAAGTGATACCAAAACACTTCGTGCAAAATTTCAGTCAAACCGGACGAGAATTGCGATCTCTAGAGGCTCAAGAAGTCAAGACCCAATATGGGTTTATATGGCAGCTATATCAAAACATGGTCCGATTTGGCCCATTTAGAATCTCAACCACCCTACACTAATAAAAAGTATTTGTGCAAAATTTCAAGCGCCTAGCTTTACGCCTTCGAAAGTTAGCGTGTTTTCGAGAGACAGACGGACGGACGGACAGACGGACGGACATGACTTGATCGACTTAAAATGACATGACGTTCAGGAATATGTTTACTTTATGGTGGAGGGTATAACAAGTAAAAAGGCGTTAAGTTCGGACGGGCCGAACTTTGGATACCCACCACCTTGGGTATATATGTAAACCATACCTTATGTCCCATAGCAGTTATATCGAAATAAGTTCCGATTTGGACCAAATACTAATAAGTACAGTAGCTTAGCTAAAAATAAACCGATCTGAACCATATACGGCACGGATGTCGAAAAGCCTAACATGAGTCACTGTGTCAAATTTCAGTGAAATCGTCTTTTATGGGGCCAAGAGTTTAAATCGAGATATCGGTCTACATGGCAGCTATATGCAAATCTAGACCGATCTGGGCCAATTGCGAAAAAATGTCGGAGAGCCTAACACAACGCACTGTGCCAAACTTCGGCGAAATCAGACAATAAAAGTGACTTTTATGGGCCCAAAACCTTGAATCGAGAGTGGTCAATATTCCAATCTGGACCGATCTAGGCCAAATTGAAGAAGGATGTCGAAGAGCTTAACTCAACTCACTGTCTCAAATTTCAGCACTTTTATGGGCCTAAAACCTCAAACCATATATGGCAGCTATATCCAAATCTGGACCGATCTGTGCCATATTAAAGAAGTATGTCAAGGGGCTAAACTTATCTCACTGTCCCAAATTTAGGCGACATCGGACATAAAATTCGGCTTTTATGGGCGAACCGATCAGGGTTAAGGAAAGTATAGAAGGGCCTAACACAACTCACTGTCCCAATTTCCAGCAAAATCGGATACAAAATGTGGTGTTTATGAGCCTAAGACTCTAAATCGGCGGATCGGTCTTCATGGGGGCTATATGAAGATATAGAAAAAAAGAATCTGTGCAAAGTTTCAGCTCAATATCTCTATTTTTAAAGACTGTAGCGTGATTTCAACAGACAGACGGACGGACATGTCTAGATCGTTCTAGATTTTTAAGCTGATGAAGAATATTTATACTTTATAGGGTCGGAAATGGATATTTCGGTGGGTTGCAAACGGAATGACAAAATAAATATACGCCCATTCTTCGGTGGTGGGTATAAAAAATCTATTTAATAATTTGTGGGCAAACCTTAAAGAAAAGTGGCTTAAAAATGGCAGGAAAAAAAGTCGTTTCCCAAAAAAACGAAAGAGTGTGGTTATCTACTGAGACCGTTATTAAACTAATAGATAGCAATATAGTTAGGCCAAGAGGTCACCCATATGTTAGTTACAGAGAGGGAAGTGAGCGACAAAAGTAGGAGATTACTTCGAAAGTGTCGTCGGAACACGGACACAATACCTAGTTTTTGATTCATGCTGCTTCTGTTACGTCCAATATATATAGATATACTTAGGAGCCCTAAAAGGCCAAAGCGGATGAAAGGTATATATTGCAGCTATATCTAAATCTGAATCGATTTTGATAAAATTTTGCCCACATATTGGGACGTCAAATAAAACATCTCATGTCAAATTTAAAGAGTTGTAAAGATCGGACCAAAATTGTGGCTCCTACAACTTTAAAAGTTCATATTGCATGAATGATATATATGGGAGTTATATCTTTATCTGAACCGATATGAACCAAATGTGGTGGATTTAGTTCTAGGCCCATTATAAACATGTTTACGGAATTTTGAAGATCTAACTTTCTCCTGTGATATAGAAGTTTGCTCCTGTTCCTTAATAGAATGTTCATGGTCAATTTTTCATTTGCATATAGTTAAGATATCGGTATAACTCCCTTTTTCCAGATTGCTAAATGCTAACTTAAAATGCTTGTATACCCTAAAAAATCTTTCGAATAGCCAATGTTCCATTTGAAAAACCCAAATTCCTGTCGATTATATGTTTCGTTTCCATTTATATTTGCTTCACAATTTTTCATTTTCCCGTCTATGAAGTAAATCATATTGGAATTTTACATTAATTGGGGAAGTTTTTGCTCAAGACCATGGAAAATCTTGGTGTTGGGTATTAACATCATCAAGGAAAATACCTAATCCTTAATTAGGGCGCGAAGGAGTAAAACCGGAAAAGAAGTTTAACTTTTTGCATTTTCGGTCAATCACCCTTAGGAATTTTTACCTGGTTTTTACCAAAGATTTTCGTGCCGCATTTTCCATCCACTCTTAAGCAGGTAGAATAAGGTTCAATATTGGGTATATAGGGATAAGGATAAGTATTGGCAAAAATCTTATTGAAAATTCAAAACATTGCAGTCATATGAAGGGTATGTCAGGAGGGAGTTCTGCTGTGCAGTTTTTGGGATTTTAGAATTTTGAGAGAAAATTTCGTTGCTTATGGGTATGTTTAGGGAAAAATAACCAGAAAGGGAAATTGATGATTTATGCAAATGGGAAAAGTCTAAAGCACTTGGAAAATTTATGTTCAAACTGAGCGCAAATGCTTCACAAAATACACATTTTCAAATAATGTGGCAATTTATAACAAAATTTGGGATATTGTAGAGGGGCATTTTGAGCATTTTTATGCTCTAATTTACTTAAATTAAAACAAACAAAACGAAGTATGTGAATATGTTTAAACGTATTTTAAAATTAATCCATAACGCCATTCAGCCACGTTTATGGGCCATTGCAAGTGTTACCGAAATGCCAAACTACCTGACATTTGATTAGCAATTGTAATTTATTTCGCTTATCTGGTTGATATTGGCACAAAAGCCAGCCTAAAAAATAATCCCATGTTGCTAATTTTTACGAGAGCGTCTACACATAAAGCGTGTTAGTAGCGTCGTGGTTGGTGGTGGTCTTGGTATTGTGGCCGCAGCCGATAAGATTAGTAATCTTCAATGATGATAATTTTTATTAGAATCAAACTCAATTATGATAAACTCACTACTGCCATACGCCCCATGTATTGATTGCAGCACAAAAGTTGACAAATATTTCCTAGGCATCAGTTGTGTTTGGCAGGCCGTACAAGACGGTAGGAATCTTCTATAGTGGAACGGTAAGTGTAAAAGGACATTTTAAGATAATCAAGTTTCTGAGAGGTTCCCCCCTTTATTTCATTGTAGCCAATCACACACACAAAATGCTAGTAGCTGGGAAATTCGTGACTATTATTCTGGGTATGGCCCTAACGGCCTTTACCGTATCCACAATTGTCTTGGCTGTACAAAAATCAAATTTAAAATCCGAATTGGAGGAAACTAGGGACAAATTAGATAAACTGGAAGAGGCTCTAAAGACTACGACAACGACCACAACAACGACCGCCTCACCGCCAACAACGGAAGATCCTTCAGAACAGGTAGGCTATTTTTTAAAGCAAACTACAAATAATTGCCCCCTTGAGCAACCTGTTAAGAAACGCAGGGAGAAATATTTGGGAGAAAAAATGATTTTGACAAAATGGTTTTGCCAAAATTTGATTCCGGGTATTCAGCGTGCTAGGTGGACAAGTGAAACTAAATGAAATGCAAATGTGCGCATGAACATTCCACTAAGGAACAGGAGAAACTTCTCACATATCAATGAGTACTGTCCGATTGAAGTTTAAGGTCAATGATAAGGGGCCTCCCATTTATAGCCGAGACCGAACGGCGTACCGCTGTGCAACACCTCTTTGGGGAGAAGTTTTTACATGTCATAGTGCCTCACAAATGTCGCCAGTATAAGGAGGGGATAACCACCGTTGACAATTTTTTCTGATGTTCTCGCCAGGATTGGAACCCAGACGTGCTAATCTGTGCGCTACGACGGAACTAAACGCCCCTTTTTGTTTCTACTGTTAAAATAGTTCTACATGGATCACCCTTAAGGAATATATGTATATATCAAATGATACCTCCCATTTAGCCGTTGGTCAATCAGTTTGAGTAGTTCTAACCGAGCAGCTAGTTACAGAATAACACATTTAAGGATAACTACAAGGGAATATTTTTGATATTCTTGCCAGATAGATTTCAGACTCAGGCAGTTCTCATTATAATTTATTGCTTTAATGGATTCAACTCAATTCGGTTTTTGGAATATCCCCACAAAAGAAATATTAGCAATTTATTGCTTATGCGGTTGCTTAGTGATAACAACTGATTTGTCACCATTGGACTTTCAGTAACAAATCGACAAAATTAGTGCATAAATGGTTTGCTACAACTTTATTATCGCTTATGATTATGACTGGCTTCGTTATCGGTAAAAATCAATTAACTTTGAAGAACATCTGCGTAACTATTGAAAGAAGTATTGTTTACGATTTCAATAGTGCGATGGTTAAATTGTTTTTATGGCAAATAATTTATGGGCCCCAATATGTGCGACAAGTATGTGACGTCAAGGAAAAGTTTTTTAAGGATTCTTTGAAAAACGGGCATGTTTTTTCAACCAAAAGCGGCAACGTGAATGTTTTCTTATCCCGATTTTTAAACTAGTTAGTTAAAGTTACCTATATAAAAATAAAAAGACGGCTTAATTTGCTAAAGGCAAAAAATCAATGAAATTTTCTTAATAATGACAATATTCAAAGAATATCTTAATCCAGAATGTTAGATATTGCTAGGCAAGAGCGTTTATATACCCACCTCCGTAGGATAGGGGGTATATTCATTTAGTCATTCCGTTTGCAACACATCGAAATATCAATTTCCGACCCTACAATATATATATATATTTCGGATCGTCGTAAATTTCTAAGACAATTGAGCGATGTCCGTGTGTCTGCCCGTCCGTCTGCGGTAATCCCTCTTCAGCCTTCAAAAATTGAGATATTGAGCTGAAATTTGGCACAGATACGTCTCTTTGATGTACGCTGGTTAAATTCTTGAACGGGCCAAATCGGACCATATTTGAATATAGCTGCTATATAGATCGATTTGCCGATAAAGGGTTTAATGCCCATAAAAGCTTTATTTTTTGTCCGATTTCGCTGAAATTGTAAACAGTGGGTAGTTTTGGGCCTCCCGACGAATATGGTTCAGATCGGACTATATTAATGTATAACTGCCATATATAGCCCATAAAAGCTTCATTTATTACCCGATTGAGATGAAATTTGAAACAGTGAGGTGTTTCAAACCTCCCGACATATGACCTTAATATTGGACTATATTTATATATAAAGCTGCCATACATACCGATCTGCCGATAAAGTGTCTGAAGCGCATAAAAGCTTTATTTTTTAACCGATTTCGCTGAAATTTGAAACAGGGAGTAATTTAACGCCTCCCCTCATAGGACCCAAATATGGTTCAGATCGGAATGTATCTAGATATATCTGTCTTATAGTCCGAGGCCGAATTTGGGTGCATAAGTTATCCAATTTTCACCGGATTCTGAACGTTACGTGTGTAACCGTTAGTCTTCGATATTGGTACTGGACCAGATCTCCAGTGCATGGAGATCCATTGGGTTGCCCAAAAAGTAATTGTCGGTAATATAGTAGTAATATAGTCGGCGTTGACAAATTTTTTTAACGGCTTGTGACTCTGTAATTGCATTCTTTCTTCTGTCAGTTATCAGCTGTTACTTTTAGCTTGCTTAGAAAAAAAGTGCGCGAAATTATGTTTACATTTGTTTGTTTGGCGTCAATTTTAATATGGGTACCACATGTATTGAAAGAAATTCATTTAACAAACCGAATCAACGCTTGTGATATGCACCTTAAACGCAATGAATTCGATCCGTTTTTAAAACGAATCATAACTGGAGATGAAAAATGGATTGTTTACAACAACGTTAGTCGAAAACGATCATGGTCCAAGCATGGTGAACCATCTCAAACCACTTCAAAGGCTGATATCCACCAAAAGAAGGTTATGCTGTCTGTTTGGTGGGATTGGAAGGGTGTGGTATATTTTGAGCTGCTTCCAAGGAACCAAACGATTAATTCGGATGTTTACTGTCAACAATTGGACAAATTGAATACAGCTATCAAGGAGAAGCGACCAGAATTGGTCAATCGTAAAGGTGTCATATTCCACCAGGACAACGCTAGACCGCACACATCTTTGGTCACTCGCCAAAAACTGAGTGAGCTTGGCTGGGAACTTTTGATGCATCCACCATACAGCCCTGACCTTGCACCATCAGACTACCATTTATTTCGAGCTTCGCAGAACTCCTTAAATGGTAAAACTTTCGGCAATGATGAGGCTATAAAATCGCACTTGGTTCAGTTTTTTGCAGATAAAGGCCAGAAGTTCTATGAGCGTGGAATACTAAATTTGCCAGGAAGATGGCAAAAGGTTATCGAACAAAATGGCAATTATATATTTGATTAAAGTTCATTCTAAGTTTTATTAAAAACGCATTTACTTTCTTTTAAAAAATCCGCAATTACTTTTTAGGCAACCCAATATTAATGAAAATCGGTCGAATATATATATGGGAGCTATATCCAGGTCTGAACCGATTTTTTCCAATTGCAATAGGCTTCGTCTCTAGGCAACTGCACACTATACAATTTACTCTAGCATTTTATTCAAATGATTTCTTCTTATCTGTTTTTCACAGATAAATTATCGTTTGCCCGGTAATTTAGTGCCAACCTACTATAACCTGTACCTGCATCCAGACATTGCAACTGGCATGTTTTCTGGTCAAGTTATAATCGATATTGACTGTGTGGAGACTACTGACGAAATTATACTCCATTCATTAAACATGACCATTAAGAATGTCTATGTCACCAATGTGGGAAGCTCAACTAATTTCGTCACGGGTTACGAATTAGATGGAGTTCGTGAATTTTTAGTGATACACATGGCAGAGGATATTGTGGCGCCAAGAAAATTCCAATTGGGCATATTGTTCGAAGGCAGTATGGCAGATAAGATTGTTGGTCTATACTCATCGTCATACACAAAGCCGGATAATTCTAAAAAGTAAGTGCTTCAAACTTCTACAACCTTTTTTTGTTTCATATTAAAGGGTTTGTTCTTTTCCTAAAATTTTAGACGGATAGCTACCTCGAAGTTTGAACCCACCTATGCCCGTCAGGCTTTCCCTTGTTTCGATGAGCCCGCTTTGAAGGCTGTGTTTGAGATCACTTTGGTTTATCCTAATGAGGGAGATTATCATGCTTTATCGAACATGGATATTGCGGTAAGTTTGGGCATTATTTTTGAAGACGCTTTTGAAACATTAAATTTGTGTTTGTTTTACAGCAAGAACAATTCCAAGGTGCCTATACCGAGGTGCATTTCAACAAAAGTGTCCCCATGAGCACTTATTTGGCTTGTTTCATTGTTTCCGATTTCAAGAGCAAAGATGTTAAAATCGACACAAAGGGCATTGGTGAAGAATTCGATATGCGTGTCTTTGCCACACCCGAGCAATTGGATAAGGTAGATTTTGCTCTGAATGTGGGCAAAGGAGTTATTGAGTATTACATCGACTATTTCCAAATTCCATATCCATTGCCGAAATTGGGTGAGTTTAAAATAAAGTTTTGTGAAATACTTTCTTTTGTTCATAGATTCATAACTAAAATTCCCATGAACATTCGTGCCATTCATGTAGCCAGCTGTAGTAAGGGGATAACCACCGCTGAAAATATTTCTGATATTCTCGCCGATATTTGAACCTAGGCGTTCGGCGTTACTGGTGGACATGCTAACCTCTGCGCCACGGTGGCCTCCATATTCATAGATTAGTTGTCATTTTTATGTAAATCTTTTGAGCATCATTCTGACGATTGTAAATATCGGGTTTATTAAAAAGGGTTTTGACCTTCATGGACTGCAGTATTATTTATACTGTACACTCTAGAGGGAATATAGGTACCTATAAATAAGTATAGCGAAGAATTTAATGTATTCCAACTTTAACATTGGCCCTTACTGGTTGTTCGCTCTTTTATTTCCCTTCCGGCACTTTCTAGTAAATTTGCTGTCGAGACTACAAATATTGCTTGGTGCAAAAAATATTTTATAAAAAATTGCTTATTTCATAGTACATATAACACAGGTTTAAGTCGACATTTGTATGTTGCTTAAATTTTACCTCTTAACAAAAAAATTAATTAAGACAAGTTTTTTTAAAAGAGACAAAGTAATGAAAATATTGGCTTGCCCAAAAAGTAATTGCGGATTTTTCATATAGTGGGCGTTGACAAATTTTTTCACAGCTTGTGACTCTGTAATTGCATTCTTTCTTCTATCAGTTATTAGCTGTTACTTTTAGCTTGCTTTATAAAAAAAGTGTAAAAAAGTATATTTGCTTAAAGTTCATTCTAAGTTTTATTAAAAATGCATTTACTTTCTTTTAAAAAATCCGCAATTATATTTTAGACAACCCAATACTTTTTTTAAGTAAAAAATTAAAAAAACTCATTTTATTAAAAATGTTTTGAATTCCAAACTGCATAATTTTTATCCGAATACTTGGATTATGGAGGCCACCGTAGCGGATTACGGAGGCCACGATGGGTTCCTATCCTGGCGAGACCATCAGTAAAAAATGTCAGCGGTGGTTTTTCCTTCCTAATGCTGGCAACATTTGTGAGGTATTATGCCATGTAAAACTTCTCTCCAAAGAGGTTTCGCACAGCGGCACGCCGTTCGGAATCGGTTATAAAAAGGAGGCCACTTATCAATGAGCTTAAACTTGAATCAGACAGCACTCATTAATATGTGAGAAGTTTGCCCCTGTTCCTGAGTGGAATGTTCATGGGCAAAATTTGCAATCGGATTCGGGCACTCTTTAAGGCGAAGTCGTTTTACATTTTTCCAACAACCCATATCATTAATTATAATGAAAATCGAAAGTCTTCGTAAATCGAAAAACTCGAAGCCTTTCTCGACGGGAATTCTAAAAAAAAAGAATAGTAAAAAAGTAAAAAGGCATTAAGTTCGGTCGGGCTTAACTTTGGATACCCACCACCTCGGGTATACATGTAAACCCCATTTCGTCACAATCTGGTGAAAATCGGACAAAAAAAATGCGCCTTTTATGGAACCAAAACCTTAAATCGAGAGATCTGTCTATATGGCAGCTACATGCAAATCTTGATCGATATAGGCCAAATTGAAGAAAGATGTCTAAGGGCTTAACTTAACTCACCGTCCCAAATTTCGGCGACATCAGACAATAAATGCGCCATTTATGAGTCCAATAACTTAAATCGAGAGATCGGTCTATATAGCAGCTATATCCAAATCTGGACCGATCTGTGCCATATTGCAGAAATATGTCGGGGGGCTTAACTTAACTCACTGTCCTAAATTTCGGCGACATCGGATTATAAATTCGCATTTTATGGGTCCAAAACCTTAAATCGAGAAATCGGTCTGTATGGCAGTTATATACAAATCTGGACCGATCTGTGCCAAATTGCAGCAAAATGTCGAGGGGCTTAACTTAACTCACTGTCCCGAATTTTAGCGACATCGGACAATAAATGCGCATTTTATTGGTCCAAAACCTTAAATCGAGAGATCGGTCTATATGGCAGCTATATCCAAATCTGGACCGATCTGTGCCATATTGCAGAAATATGTCGAGGAGGTGAGCTTAGCTCACTGTTCAAAATTTCGGCGAAATCGGACAATAAATGCGCCTTTTATGGGCCCAAAACCTTAAATCGAGAGATCGGTCTATATGACAGCTATATGCAAATCTTGATCGATCTAAGCCAAATTGCAGAAGTATGTCGAAGGGCTTAACTCGACTCACCGTCCCAAATTTCGGCGACATCGGATATTAAATGCGCCTTTTATGGGCCCAAAACCTTAAATCGGGAGATCGGTCTATATGGCAGCTATATGCAGATCTTTATCTATCCATTCCAAATTGTTGAAATATTTTGAAGGGCTTAACACAACTCACTGTCCCAAATTTCAGCAAAATCGGATAATAAATGTGGCTTTTATTGGCGTAAGACCCTAAATCGGTGGTTCGGTCTATATGGCAGCTATATCCAAATCTGAACCGATCTGAGCCAAATTGAAGAACGATGTCGACTTGTCTAACCCAACTCACTGTCCCAAATTTCAGCAAAATCGTACACAAGATGTGGTTTTTGTGGGCCTAAAATCCTAAATCGGCGGATCGGTCTATATGGGGGCTATATGAAGATATCTGTGCAAAGTTTCAGCTCAATATTTCTTTTTTAAAAGATTGTAGCGTGATTTCAACAGACAGACGGACGGACATGGCTATATCGTCTTAGATTTTTATGCTGATCAAGAATATATATACTTTATAGGGTCGGAAATGAATATTTCGATGTGTAACAAACGGAAGGGCAAAATCCATCCATCGGTGGTGGGTATAAAAAGTAAATTCAAAATCGTGTAAGGCAGTCTCCATAATTTAGTAGGCGTCACATAACATGCTTTAGCAGCAAGATATACTCTCCTGGCATTCCTTTGGCGCACAAGCCAATCTTAGGCACGCTATAAATATGGCGGCCATATGGGGCGCAACTGATTTCAGCATGTCAGGTGCACTAAACATATATTCAGGTCCTAGAAGTTCTAAATTTCCACCTATCTGGGCCTTAGAGGTTTGACTTCTATTTTGTGTCGCATTTACTTGTAGCCACTTCGCAGATGGCCCTTTCTATTTATATGATTTTCATTGTTGATTTAATAGCCATTTTTTTTTACTTTTTAATATAAAAAAATTTCAGATATGGCTGCCATTCCTGACTTTGTCTCGGGTGCCATGGAACATTGGGGTTTGGTTACATATCGTGAGACCTCGCTGCTCTATGATGAAGCTGTTAGTTCCACAGCCAATAAGCAACGCATTGCCAGTGTCATTGCCCATGAATTTGCTCACATGTGGTTCGGCAATTTGGTAACCATGATGTGGTGGAATGATTTGTGGCTAAATGAAGGCTTCGCCAGTTACATTGAAAACAAAGGTGTTGAGGCTATTTATCCAGAATGGAAAATGGTAAGAAGATAGAATTCAAACAAAAAAAAAAAAACGAAATATTTTAACTGTATATTCAATAGAGAGATCAATTCATCACCAACACCTTGCATGGTGTATTGGCCTTGGATGCCACTTTGGGTTCTCATCCCATTATTCAAACTGTTGCCAATCCCGATCAAATTACGGAAATTTTCGATACCATTACCTACTCCAAAGGCTCATCGATTATTCGAATGTTGGATGATTTCTTGGGTGATGATAATTTCGAACATGCTGTCACCAACTATCTGAATGAATTCAAATACAAGAATGCCGTCACCGATGACTTTCTCACAGAAATCGAAAAGCTGAATCTGGGCTTTGATGTCAAGGCCATTATGCGCACTTGGACAGAACAAATGGGCTTGCCAGTGGTAGTTGTACAACAGTTGTCTGCCACCGAATACAAATTGACACAGAAACGGTTCTTCTCCAATCCCAAGGATTATGATGGCACCTATGATGATTCACCTTTCGAGTAAGTTGGTTAGTTGGTTGAAGTCATAAACTCTTTATTTTTTTATTATTCCCCATAATTGCACAGCTACAAATGGTCCATACCAATTACCTATAAGACCAGTGCCAGTGATGTTGTCAAACTTGAATGGTTTTACTATGACCAGAGTGACAGTAGGTTTTGTTTGATGTTTTCGTTTTCATCGTAAATTCTTATCTTTGCGCTTTGTTTTAATTTGCAGTCACCATTACGTTGCCAAATGCTGTGGACTGGATTAAATTTAACTTTGATCAAATTGGCTATTATCGTGTTCACTATCCCATTAATATGTGGAAAAATTTGGCTGACAAACTAATTGAAACTCCAAATGTAAGTAAATGTTGACATGGTAAACTTCTTGGGCAGATTAGTGAAAGTTGAAGATTTGTTTAAAAGTACAGAGAGATAAGTGAGTAAGGCTAATTTACTTATATGGAAGCTACTATCAAATTCAGAGTTGTGTGATATAATTTGATTGTTAAAGAGATTGCAAATACAAATCTTAACTAAAAGCACCTTTACTGAACACATCCATCCGAGTATAGTTAATGAAAAAGAGGTGCAATTGACCGGGCAACTGGTGATCTGAAATGAACTAGTTCGCATCGATCGGTGTTTTTCATTTACCAGCACATTTCACATATTATATGGCGATAGAAACTGAATATCTATATATATAAAAGAGTTACGTGGCTGTCCGATTGCTGACTGACCGACTGACTAATCTGCGCAAAACGGCTAAATCTAGAATCATCAAATTTTGCATGAATGTTGGTCTTGGGCCATATGCACGGGATAAGGATGGATTTGCTGATATTCGTACATTTTGGTACTAAAAAGTAAATTAAATAGCGTTTCGTAAAAGTAAGGAGAAATAGTACGTTTAGTACCGAAATTGGTACTATTTGGTACTTTCTTTGTAAATTGAATTAGAGCTCTTAATTCTGGAATTTAGGTGCACTATGGCAACCTTAATTGGATGACTATAAGAGTTTTTGGAAATTTGTACATTTAGGTACTTAAAACAGTACCAAAAAGTTACGAAATGGGTGAACTGGATGGATAGAGGTTGAAATTTGACTTAAAAGACGTCTAGTGCAAAAGGATGAGGGTGAAAAGAAAAAATGGATAAATAGTACTGGTAACGAGAGAAAACGTACGTTTAGTGCCGCAATTGGTACCTTTTGTTACTTTCTTCACAGATGGAGCTAGATGTCAGAAATTTGGTATGTAGATACAACTAGGAAATATGTGATGGGTGACTAAATTATACCAAAATTGGTATAATGTTATACTTTCTTTACAGAAGGAGCTAAAGGTCTGAAATTTGGCATGGAGGTACAACTAGGAAAAATATGATGGGTGAATTTGATCTTTTTTGTACAATTTGTACATTTTGGTACCAATATTCTCATCATATGGCACTTTCTGTGCAGATGGGCTAGAGGTCTGAAATTTGGCATGTAGGTAAAACTTAGAAATATATGATGGACGAGAAAATAATTTTTTTCACAATTCGAACATTTAGGTACCAAAATTGGTACTAATTGGCACTTTTTTTATAGATAGAACTAGAGGTCCGGAATTTGACATGTAGGTACAACTAAAGAACTAAATAATGGATGACTAAGTGATTCTTTCAAAATTTGTACGTTTTTTGGTACCAAAACGGGCAAAATAGTACGAAATAGCGTAATATCTTTGCCTTAAGCGAACGGGGACTGCTTTAGCAATTTGACAAACATTATCGCAGTCTTGACAAAAATACGACATGTGGAAGAAAACATTCTAATTTTGGTGTAATTGGTGCCTTGAAAGAATATATTCGGCAACTAGAAGATATTTTTTATTCGTATATATAGGTACTCAAACGTATTAGATGGTACTTCCTTAACGGAGTGAGCTAAAGCTCTCAAAATTTGTATACCAGTGACGAATTTTAGATACCCACCACCATGGATTCCTCTAAAAATTTACCCTTTTTAATTGAGTTTGTATTTTAATTATTTTGGTCTCAAGAAGTCATAAAGGGATATCGGTACCTATGGGGATCTTTATCACCATATTGACCGATTCGGATAAAACTTGGTACTCATTTTTTAAATCATAAGATAGGTTTTTAATCCGAATTTCAGCCAAATCGGATGAAAATTGAGGTTTCTGAGGGCTCAAGAAGTCAAATCCGGGGATCGATTTATATGGGAGCTATATCTGTTTCTAGACCGATTCGGATCACACTTGGCAATAGTGTTGGAAGTCATAACACAAGTCTTTTTTTCCAAATTTTAGCCAAATCGGATGAAAGTTGAGGCTTTTAAAGGCTCAAGAAGTCTAATCCGGGGATCGGTTATATGGGAGCTATATCTGTTTATAGAACGATTGGGATCATACTAAGCATTGACATTGGAAATGATAACTTAAGTCTTTGTTTCAAATTTTAGCTGAATCGGAGGAAAATTGAGGCTTTTAAGGGCTTAAGAAGTCAAGTTGGGGGATCGGTTTATAGGGGGTTATATCTGTTTATAGACCGATTCGGATCACACTTGGCAAGTCTTTGTTCCAAATTTTAGCCAAATCGAATGAAAATTGAGGCTTCTAAGGGCTCAAGAAGTCTAATCCGGGGATCGGTTTATATGGGGTTTATATCTGTTTACCGAACGATTCGGACCGTACTTCGCATGGATGTTGAAAATTATAATACAAGTCTTTGTTTCAATTTTTAGCCGAATCGGATGAAAATTGAGGATTCTAGGGGTTCAAAAAATCAAATTGGGAGATCGGTTTATATCGGGGCTATACCCAAATCTGAGCCGATATGGCCCATTTGCAATCTCCAATGACCTACACCAATAAGAAGTATCTGTTCAAACGACTAGCTTTACGCGTTCGACTGCTCTCGTGATTTTGGTATCAATTCTTGCCCTACCCCCCACATTGACATGGTCGGTAAAAATGACCGACTTAGGAGTGAGTAGGCCTTGAAAATATATATCGGCTTCGTGTTCTACTCTAAAAACCTTCTTATTTTAGCTTAATATTGCAATAGTCAACAAATACTTCCTATTTGGGTGTTGTTATGGGGGTGGGGTGGTCCCATAGACACTTCCCGAATATTGATATCAGATTCGTGTTTTACTCCCAAAGGCCTTTCATTTGAGCCCCATATTGCTATGTTCGTAATTTGTCCCCTTTGGTGGATACTTTTTTGGAAAGGTGGCCCCCAAACACTTGTACCCATATTTGGATATCAGATTCGTATTCTACACTCAAATACCTTTATTTAAGCCCCATATTCCCATGGTCAGTAAATAAGTACTGTTTGGGAGGTGTTTTTGGGAAGGGATGGACCCCCAGACACGTGGTCCCACATTTGGATATTAGATTCGTATTCTACTCTCAAATACCTTTCATTTGAGTCCCATATTGCCATGGTCGGTAAATATGTCCGATTTAGGGGTGTTTTGGGGGTTGGGGTGGTCCCCTTAGCACTTGGTCCGACAATTGGAAAGCAGATACGGTTTCTTATACTAAATACCTTTCATTTGAGTCCCATATTGTCGTGATTGGTCTAAATAAATGTTTGGTAAATTTTAGAGTGGGGCGGCCCCCTACGTATCCCATTCGAAATTTGGATACCAAATTTTTATTTTTAGGGTACTATATGAGAGAACTCAAAATTTCGCTTGAAATTTCTCACCACCCATCTCCGAGATCTGGCGTTTCTGAATATTAGGGTAAGGGGAAGGGTCCGATATCAAAAAATGTAGTACCCTATTTTCACCACGGGATCAATATTGCCCTTTTTGTGAAATTTTCAAGAAAATCGGTTCAGCCGTTTCTGAATCTATAAAAAACACACAAACGGACAAACAAACACAAATTGATTTTTATATATAATATTATAAGCTATATCGGGTTATTGACCGATTTGGTCAATACTTTCTATGGATGTTGAAAGTCATAACGAAACACTGTGCGGTTTGTATGAGAGCTATGTCAGATTATAGACCGGCTTGGATCATACTTGGCACCGTTTTTGGAAGTCGTAACAGAACCTACAAAATTTCGGACAAATCGCATAATAATTGCCTCGTCTAGGTACCACGAAGTCAAGTCAAAGAACCATTTTATATTGTTGCTCTATCCTAATATGAACCGATATGGCCCATTTGTAATCTCTAAAGGCCAACATACATTAAGTATCTGTGCAAAATTTTAAGCAGATATCTTTTTTCGTTCGAAAGCTATCAGGACTTCTACAGACGGATGAACAGACGGACATGGCTAGCTCAGATTAAATGATCAAGAATGTGTAAGCTTTTTGGAATCACAGATAAATATTTCGAGGTGTTACAAAAGGAATGACTAATGCAGTCATTCCCCCATCCTATGTGGTGGGTATAAAACCAGTTCGAAGTTACATCAAATACAGTTTTTGAAACAACTATGACAGCAACTTACCATAGAAACGTATAACAATTTCTAGTAGACACTGTTATTATTTTTGGTGGGAGTTATCAAAAATGTTATGCATAACAATTGGTTTAAACATATCGCATTGCTCTTCTTATTAATTTTAGGTATTTTCCGTTGGCGATCGCGCCTGTCTGCTGAACGATGCCTTCTCCTTGGCTGATGCCACCCAACTAGAATATGATTTGGCTTTGGATATGACCCAATATCTCAGCAAAGAAGATCAATATGTGCCCTGGAGTGTGGCTGCATCCAAATTGACTTCTCTGAAACGTTCCCTAATGTTTACCGATGCCTTTGTAGACTATAACAGCTATTCTCGGGACTTGATAGCGCCCATCTATGAAACTGTTGGTTGGGAAGTGGGCACTGATCATTTGCAAAAGTACTAAAATTTCTTTAAACTTACTTCGAAAAATGTTAAGTTTAATTAAAATATAATTTTTTATATTCTAGTCGTCTACGTGTCACTATTTTGAGTGCCGCTTGTTCTTTGGGTTTGCCCACCTGTTTGAGTCAAGCTTCACAAGAATTCAACAAATGGCTGGAAAATCCCAATGAACGTCCTCATCCCGATGTGCGTGAGACCATTTATTATTATGGCATGTTCGATTCTGGTGATGAAGAGAAGTGGAATAAAATGTGGGATCTATTTGTGAATGAGGAAGATGCTAGTGAAAAAGCCAAGCTAATGTATGGCTTGTCTGCTGTTCAGGTGCCATGGATTTTAAGCCGGTAAGTCGATTAGGAAAATAATTTTAATTGCAAATTAAAATGGACGATTTAAATGGAGGCCACCGTATCGCAGATGTCAGCATGTCCGCCCATGACGCTGAATGCCTGGGTTCGATTTCTGGCGCGAACATCAGAAAAAAAAAGTCAGCGGTGGTTTTGCCCTCCTATTGCTGGCAACATTTGTGAGGTACTATGCCACTTCTCTCCAAAGAGGTGTCGCACTGCGGCACGCCGTTCGGACTCGGCTATAAACGGGAGGCCCCTTATCATTGAGCTTAAACTTGAATCGAACTACACCCATTGATATGTGAGAAGTTTGCCCCTGTTCCTTAGAGGAATGTTCATGGACAAAATTTGCAGTTTGTAATTTGCAAAAGTTCATATCGCATGAAATATCCACATTGGAGCTATATCTAAAATAGGACTGATTTTAATAAAATTTTGCTCACGTATTGGAACGTCAATTTAAACGTCTCATGTAAAATCGGGCGAAAATTGTGGATTATAAAGCCTTGAAATCACTCAAAATCAATAGCGTTTGTCCTTGGGCCAAAAAAGTGACATGTACAAAATTTCGTGACAATCGGACAACAAATAAGACCTGCACTTTGATTACAAGATACATGGACACACAGACGGAAAGACGGACATGGATAAATCGAATCAGAAAGTGATTCTGAGTCGATCGGTATACTTGGTGGTGGTGCAGGGTATAAAAAGTCATTGGATACCCACCACCTCGGGTTTAAATGTAAACCCCCTGTTGTCACAATCCAGTGAATATTGGATAACTTAAGCACCCAAATTCGGCACGGACATTGAGTGCTGTAATATTTATAAGTCACTATTCAATTTTGTAGAACAAAATTTTGGTCTTTTTGGCAGCTATATCCAAATATAAACCGATATGAACCATATTAAGGTCGGATATTGGGAGGGAACAACTCACTGTTTCAAAATTCAGCGAAATTAGGTAATAAATAAAGCTTTTATGGGCTTCAATCCTCTAATTGGTAGATCGGTCTATATAGCAGCTATATCTGAATATAGTCTGATTAGAACCATATTTAGGTCGGATGTTGGGATGCTTAAAATAACAGACTGTTTCAAATTTCAGCGAAATCGCTTCAGACCCTTAATCGGGAAATCGGACTATATGGCAGCTATATCTAAATATAGTCCGATCTAAACCAAATTTTGGGGCGGATGTCGAGAGGGGGTATACTAATTTTGTCATTCCATTTCTAACACCTGTATATATATTCTTAATCTTGAAAGGTTATGACATTTTAAGTGGATCTAGCCATATCCGTCCGTCTGTCGAAAGCACGCAAACTTTTGAAGAAGTAAAGCTAGCCGGTTGGAATTTTGCATAATACTTCTTATGAGTGTAGGTCGGTTGGGATTGGAAATAGGTCAAATAGGTATATGTTTTGATATAGCTTCCATATAAACGGACCTTGGGTCTTGATTTCTTGAGACTCTAGAGGGCGTAATTATCATCACAATTGTGCTAAGTATGGTTCAAATAGATTCATAACCTGATATACCTGCCATATAAACCGATCTCACAATTAGTCTTATTGAGCCTCTAGAGGGCACAATTTTTATTCGATTTGCCTGAAATTTGGAATTAGGATCACAAAAGACAACTTGGCAACCAGAACAACTCTTCGAAATGCCAAGTTGACAAACTTATGGACCCTAGGGACGCCCAGCTCTAACCATTTGATTCTTCAAAGCGATGTCTACCCGTTCTCAAACGCTAGATTTTTTACTAGTTATGCCCTCCACCATAGGATGGGGGTATACTAATTTCGTCATTCTGTTTGTAACTCCCGGAAATATACGTCTAAGACCCCATAAAGTATATATATTCTTGATCGTCATGATATTTTAAGTCGAACTAGCCATGTTCGTCCGTCCATCTGTCTGTCCGTCCGTTCGTCCGTCTGTCCGTCTGTCTGTCCGTCCGTCTGTCCGTCCGTCTGTCTGTCGAAAGCACGCTAATTTTCGAAAGAGTAAAGCTAGCCGCTTGAAATTTTGCACAAATACTTCTTATTAGTGCAGGTCGGTTGGGATTGTAAATGGGCTATGTCGGTCCACGTTTTGCTATAGCTGCCATATAAACCGATCTGGGGTCTTGACTTCTTGAGCCAATAGAGGTCGCATTTCTCATCCGATTTGGCTGAAATTTTGCATGAGGTGTTTTATTATGACTTTCAACAACTGTGTTAAGAATATTTCAAATCGGTCCATAACTTGATAAAGCTGCAATATAAACCGATCTGGGGTCTTGTCTTCTTGAGCCTCTACAGGGAGCATTTCCTATCCGATTTGGCTGAAATTTTGCATGAGGTGTTTTGTTACGACTTTCAACAACTGTGCTAAGAATAGTTCAAATCGGTCTATAACTTGATAAAGCTGCAATATAAATCGATCTGGGGTCTTGACTTCTTGAGCCTCTACAGGAAGCATTTCCTTTCCGATTTGGATGAAATTTGCAAAACGTATTTTATTATGACTTTCAACAACTGTGCCAAATGAGGTTCAAATCGGTTCATAACCTGATATAGCTGCCACATAAACCGATCTGAGATCTTGACTTCTTCAGCCTCTAGAGGTCGCAATTATTATCCGATTTGCCTGAAATTTTGTACGACGGATCCTCACATGAACATCAACATACGTGTTTATTATGGTCTGAATCGGTCTATAGCCTGATGCAGCTCCCGTATATATCGATCTCTCTATTTTACTTCTTGAGCCCCCAACATTTTACATAGGTCTCCAACATATAATTTAATTGTGGTCCGAACCGAACCATATCTTGATATCGCTCTAATAGCAGAGCAAATCTTTTCTTTTAATCTTTTTTTGCCTAAGAAGAGATGCCGGGAAACGAACTCTACAAATGCGATCCATGGTGGAGGGTATATAAAATTCGGCCCGGCCGAACTTAGCACGCTTTTATTTGTTTTCTTTTTGTTTCTATCCCCCTGTGCAGCGGCACGCCGTTTGTGCTCGGTTACTTATCATTGAACTTAAACTTGAATTGTACAGCACTCATTGATATATGAGAAGTTTGTCCCTGTTCCTTAATGGAATGCTCGTGGAAAAATTTGATTGGAATGTATTGTAACAAAATTATTTTTTTTTGTTTGGTTTTTCTTTATTGTTAAAATTAAGGTTTAACTTAAATTTACTTAATTTTATTTAATTTACAATGACATATATATATTATTTGTAGATACATCCAATTGGCCTGGAATCCCGACAACGTACGTGGTCAGGATTATTTCACATGTCTGCAATACATTGCCGCCAATCCAGTGGGCGAATCTCTGGTCTGGGAATATGTTCGCGAACACTGGGAGGATTTGGTCGAACGTTTCGGTTTGAATGAACGCTATTTGGGTAGCATGATTCCTACCATCACTGGTCGCTTTGACACCGAAACTAAATATGAAGAAATGGTCTATTTCTTTGAAAAATATCCTGAAGCAGGTGCTGGTACAGCTGCTCGAGTCCGTGCCTTGGAGAATGTGAAGAATAACATCGCCTGGTTGGAGAATAATTTGGCTGTGGTACGTTACTGGCTGTCGCACAGAAACACTCTATTGAAAGAAGTCAACTAAATGATTTTTTATGAATAAATTTAAATCTATATAGTAGAAATAAAAGTGAATATAGTCAAATAAAACATCGATAACTAATTTTAAAATTATTACTATTTTTTTTTTTAATTTACACTGTAAAATAATTTTAGTGTCATGGCCTTTACACATATCTTTAACCTAAGATCCCGATTAAGATAATTTTTGTTTGTAACCCAAAAAAAGTCGGAGGACGACATTAACGAAAAACCTCTTCAAAATGGGCCTATAGACCAATTGGTACAATATGGAACTTAAATGTAAGGCTTTTGAGTACTAAATTATGAACTAAATTTCCCATGAAAATTCCACTAAGTAACAGGGTATACTTTGGGAGTTGAGTATGAGCCTTTAAAGGCCTGAACTATTGGTCCCTGATGTATTGTATAATACACACACAATGTTCCATACACAAGAAGAAGGCAAGGCAGTATGTGCCATATACAGGAGAATAAGTTTTCTTTCAAGAAGAAGAGAATACGTTTTCTTCCAAATATAGTCCGATGTGATCCATTCAAGAACTTAACCTGCGTATAGAGGAAACACAAATCTGTGCAAAATTTCAACTCAATATCTTAATTTTAAATGACTGTAGCGTGATTACAATTGGTGAATTGGACGGACAGACACACGGTCATCGTTAAATTGTCTTATAATTTAACAACGATCTGAACTATGTATACTTTGTAGGGTCAGAAATGGATATTTCGATGTATTACAAACAAAATGACTAAATGAATATACCCCCTATCCTATGGTGGTAGGAATAATAAGGATACATTTTTATACCCTCCACCACTTATTTCGTCATTCTGTTTCTGACTCCTTGAAATATTCGTCTAAGACCACACAATGTATATATATTCTTGATCGTCATGACATTATAAGTCGATCTAGCCTTGTCCATCCGTCTGTCCGTCCGTCCGTCTGTCTGTCGAAAGCACGCAAACTTTTGAAGGAGTAAAGCATCCGCTCGATTTGACTTCTTGGGCCACAATTTTCATCCGATTTGGCTTAAATTCTGCACATAGTGTTCTCTTATGACTTCCAACAACTGTGCTAAGTACGGTTCTATTCGATCTATAACCTGATATAGCTCCCATATAAACCGATCTCCTGATTTGACTTCTTGAGCCCCTGGAAGCCACAATTTTTGTCCGATTTGGCTACAAGTTTGCACATAGTGCTCTGTTATGACTTCCAACATCTGTGCCATGTATGGTCCAAATCGGTCTTTATCCTGACATAGCTCCCATATAAACCGGTCTCCCGATTTGACGTCTTGAGCCCTTACAAGCCGCAATTTTTATACGTTCGGTCTATAACCTGGTATAGGTCTCATATAAACCGGAATCCCGATTTGACGTCTTGAGCCCTTACAAGCCGCAATTTTTGTACGATTCAGCGACAATTTGGCACAGTTGTTATGACTTCCAACAACAGTGCCAAGCACGGTTCAAATCGGTCAATAACCTGGTATAGCCCCCATATAAACCGGTCGCTTGGTTATCCTTGTTCGTTTCCTAGAAGCTTTAATTTTGATGGTTTGACAGAAGTTTGGTATATAGAATAAAATTATGCCATACAACTAAATTTAGTTTGTATAAATTTTTAGCAGAATCCATGGTGGTGGGTTACCAAGTTACGGTCCGGATAAATTTGAAAGGCTTTTACTTGTTTAAGGTTACATTGCGCTAGGTGGAAAAGAGGGTGCGGATATCAATCTGCCCCACGCCACTATGGACATACACCTAAGCCAGTAATCGGCTTGTTGTGTGCTCTAAATACTGAAATGTAACTTCGAAAAAGAAAATCTATGTCAGGAGTTCGGTGCTAATTACAAAATTGTTTTCCATATCACACCTCTAAGTTGGTTCATGTTTGATATTGTGTCACCACCTAAGTACCGATGTGCTCCAATGCCTCATCATCTTCCCCACTTGCCCTACACGTGTCATCACTTGCCGCTCCGATTTGGCATAAGTGAGCTCATAGTCCTATGTATTCTGGCACGATATCGAAAGCTATACTGACGATATCGTCTTACCGACCGTTTCGCTGTTCTCGGACTCCGTCGATACGAAAGGCGTCGCGTTCAACAAATTTTTTGACAGCAGTCCTCTAGCCTTCACTACCAATTCGTCTGCTTTTTCTTTAAACTCCATACTCCGCTATGGCCCTTCACCCAATCGATGCGGACCGTGCCATCCTCAGAGAAGGCGTTGTTTTTGCCCTGATGGTTCAATGTAGACCGCCAGGCCCACTCTGTCCACACATTTTGTCTTCTTATTTTTTGCTTTTGTACGTTTTTTATACCCTCCACCATAGGATGGGGTTCTACTAATTTCGTCATTCTGTATCACCTCGAAATATGTGTCTGAGACCCCATAAATTATATATATATTCTTGATCGTCATGTCATTTCAACTCTATCTAACCATGTACGTCCGTCCGTTAGTCCGTCCGTCAGTCCGTTCGTCAGTCCGTCCGTCTGTCAGTCCGTCCGTCTGTCGAAAGCATGCTAACATTCGAAGGAAATCTAGCCGCTTGAAATTTTGCACAATTTGTAAATGGGCCAAATCGGTCCATGTTTTGATATGGCTGCCATATAAACCGATCTTGGGTCTTGACTTCTTGAGCCTCTAGAGGGCGCAATTCTCGTTCGATTTGAATGAAATTTTGCACATAGTGCTTTTTTTTATCACTTCCAACAAATGTGTTAAGTTATATTCAAATCGGTTAATAATCTGGTATAACTGTCATATAAACTCTTGGATCTTGACTTCTTGAGCCAATAGAGGGCGCAATTCTTATCCGATTTTGCCGAAATTCTTCATGAGGTGTTCTGTTATGACTTCCAACAACTATACTAAGTATGGCGCAAATCGGTATTGAACCTGATATAGCTGCCATATAAACCGATCTGGGATCTTGACTTCTTGAGCCTCTAGAGGGCCCAATTCTCATCCGATTTGGAAGACATTTTGTACGATGGCTTCTTTCATGGCCTTCTACACACGTGTCTAATATGGTCTGAATCGGTCAATAGCTTGATGCAGCTCCCATATAAACCTATCTCCCGATTTTGCTTCTTGAGCCCCTACAAGGCGCAATTCTTATCCGAATGAACTGAAATATTACACAATGACTTCTACAATATTCAGCATTCATTTATGATCCGAATCGGACTATAAATTGATATAGCGCCAATAGCATAACAGTTCTTATACAATATTCTTTGTTTGCCTAAAAGTATATATACCGCGCATAGAACTCGACAAATGCGATCCATGGTGGAGGGTATATAAGATTCGGCCCGGCCGAACTTAGCACGCTCTTACTTGTTTCCTACTTACTTTAAGTGTCTTTATGATTTGAATGTCGGTTTTGGACATTGTTAATCAAAGCCTATGGTATGTCATTGTGTTATGATAAAATGGCCTGACAATATTGGCTGCTTGTAAAGGGTGATTTTTTTGAGGTTAGGATTTTCATGCATTAGTATTTGACAGATCACGTGGGATTTCAGACATGGTGTCAAAGAGAAAGATGCTCAGTATGCTTTGACATTTCATCATGAATAGACTTACTAACGAGCAACGCTTGCAAATCATTGAATTTTATTACCAAAATCAGTGTTCGGTTCGAAATGTGTTCATTCACCGTAACGTTGCGTCCAACAGCATCTTTGAAAAAATACGGTCCAATGATTCCACCAGCGTACAAACCACACCAAACAGTGCATTTTTCGGGATGCATGGGCAGTTCTTGAACGGCTTCTGGTTGCTCTTCACTCCAAATGCGGCAATTTTGCTTATTTACGTAGCCATTCAACCAGAAATGAGCCTCATCGCTGAACAAAATTTGTCAAAATTTGAACACATTTCGAACCGAACACCGATTTTGGTAATAAAATTCAATGATTTGCAAGCGTTGCTCGTTAGTAAGTCTATTCATGATGAAATGTCAAAGCATACTGAGCATCTTTCTCTTTGACACCATGTCTGAAATCCCACGTGATCTGTCAAATACTAATGCATGAAAATCCTAACCTCAAAAAAATCACCCTTTATTATTAGGAAAACACAAATATTATAGCTGCCAAAATGGAAAATCAAGAGAAACCTATGCCAGTGTTTGAATGAAAACTTTTTCCGTTCATTACGAAATTTGCTGATAAAGTATATGGAATTTTGAATTTTCGTGGTCTATTAGGTGTCTTCCATTGTTTTGTTGCGTTTTGTTGGTAGCCCTATCTCCTATATATGCTGCCAAGGTTGGCCATTTAAAATGTTTTCTTTTGACTGCTGTGGATTGGATAAAACGCGCTGACATACATACATTATAGCTGGGATTTGCTTGATTTGAATGGGGTAACACAGATGTTCATGATAAACACTTACTTAAGCAATAAAAAAATTTGCGATACTTTTTGAACAAACATCGCACAATTTCTGTCCGTCCATCCGTCCGTTGGTATCACTGTGTTAAGTATGATTCAAATCGGTTCATAATCTGATATAGCTGTCAGATAAACCGATCTTGGATCTTGACTTATTGAGCCAATAGAGCCCGCAATTTTCTTCCGACTTGGCTGAAATTTTGCAAGAGGTGTTTTGTGATGACTTCCAATAACTGTCATATAAACCGATCTTGGGTCTTGACTTCTTGAGCCTCTAGAGGGCGCAATTCTCGTCCGATTTAACTGAAATTTTGTACATAGTGTTTTGGTATCACTGTGCAAAGTATGATTCAAATCGGTTCATGATCTGGTATAGCTGCCATATAAACCGATCGCGGGTCTTGTCTTCTTGAGCCACTAGAGGGCACAATTCTTATCCGATTCGGCTGAAATTTTGCACGAGGTTTTTTATTATAACTTCCAATGACTGTGCCAAATATGTTTCAAATCGGTCCATAACCTGATATAGCTGCCATTTAAACCGATCTGTGGTTATTATCCGATTTGGCCGAAATGTAGTACAACGGCTTCTCCCATGACCTTCGACATACGGGTCAAATATGGTCCAAATCAGTCCATAGCCTGATATAGCTACCATATAAACCAATCTCTCTATATTACTTCCTGAGACCCCAAAGGGCACAATTCTTAACCGAATTGGCTGAAATTTTACACAATGACTTCTACTATTGTCTCCAACATTCAGTTCAGACGGGACCATAACTTGACATAGCTCCAATAATATAGCTATTATTTTCTGCTCATTTACGGATCCAGTGAGCATCGTCGTAAAATGGAAGAAGCGCGCGATGAACTTTTTTAACAGAGCACGCATTTTGATAATAAAATTCAATAACTTGCAAGCGTTGTTCGTTTGTAAGACGATTCATGGTTAAATTATAGATCAAACTAAGGATGTTTGATAGTGAAACAAACCACGAAACCTGCGTGAGCTGTTTAAACCAGTGTTGCCAAAAAGATAATAGCTAAAAAATCTCCCTTTATCAGCAGACAGTGTTTGTTGATAACAGAAAACTTTTATTCTGGGCGTATAGTAACAGAATATTGCCCATCAATGTTTATACCCACCACCGAAGGATGGGGGTATATTCATTTTGTCATTCCGTTTGCAACACATCGAAATATCCATTTCCGACCCTATAAATTATATATATTCTTGATCAGCGTAAAAATCTAAGACGATCTAGCCATGGCCGTCCGTCTATCTGTTAAAATCACGCTACAGTCTTTAAAAGTAGATATATTGAGCTGAAACTTTGCGCCGCTTCTTTTTTGTCCATAAGCAGGTTAAGTTCGAAGATGGGCTATATCGGACTATATCTTGATATAGCCCCCATGTAGACAGATCAGCCGATTTACGGTCTCAGGTCCATAAAAGTCACATTTATCATCCGCTTTTGCTGAAATTTGGGACAGTGAGTTGTGTTAGGCCAATCGACATCCTTCTTCATTTTGAGCTAGATCGGTACAGAATTGGATATAGCTGTTTTATAGACCGATCTGCCGATTTAGGGTCTTAGGCCCATAAAAGCCATATTTATAATCCGATTTTGCTGAAATTAGGGGCAGTGAGTTGTGTTAGGACCTTCGACATCCTTCGACAATTTGGCCCAGATCGGTCCAGATTTAAATATAGCTGCCATATAGACCGATCTCTCAATTTAAGGCTTTGGGCCCTTAAAAGGCGTATTTATTGTCTGATTTTGCTGAAATTTGGGACAGTGAGTTGTGTTAGGGCCCTCGACATTCTTCTTCAATTTTACCCAGATCGGTCCAGATTTGGATATAGCTGTCATATAGACCGATCTGCCGATTTAGGATCTTAGGCCCATTAAAGCCACATTTATAATCCGATTTTCCTGAAATTCGGGGCAGTGAGTTGTGTTAGGACCTTCGACAACTTGGCCCAAATCGGTTCAGATTTGGATAAAGTTGCCATATTGACCGATCTCTCGATTTAAGGTTTTGTGCCCAAAAATAGTGCATTTATTGTCCGATGTCGCCGAAATTTGGGACAGTGAGTTGTATTATAAACTTCGCCATCCTTCTTCAATGTGGCTCAAATCGGTCCAGATTTGGATATAGCTGCCATATAGACCGATATCTCGATTTAAGGTTTTGGGGCCATAAATGGCGATTTATTGTCTGATGTCGCCGAAATTTGGGACAGTGAGTTGTGTTAGGCTATTCGAAATTTTTCTGCAACTTGGCCCAAATCGGTCCAGATTTGGATATAGTTGCCATATAAACCCATCTGCCTATTTAAGGTTTTGGGGCCATAAAAGGCGCATTTATAATCCGATTTCGATGACATTTGACGCAGTGGCTTATGTTAGACTTTTCGACATCCGTGTCGTATATGTTTCAGATCGGTTTATTTTTTGCTATAGCTACTAAAGTGATCAATATTTTGCTATACACCATTGAATAATGGTCCAAATCGGAACATATTTTGATAAAGCTGCTAGGAGGCACAAGGTATGCATTTTTCCCCGGATTTTGTCGAGAGGTTGTTTACTTACATACCCGAAGTGGTGGGTATCCAAAGTTCGGCCCGGACGAACTTAACGCCTTTTTACTTGTTTCAATGTAGATTTTTATATACATTATATTTATAAGTGTAATTTCGATAAGATACTCAATCGTATTTTTGTCACAATCAATTTTTTACATTTCATTATTAATCACAATCACTACGACATCATGGCAAAAGTTCAACATTTATATGACACTATTAGACATTCATTTGTTGGTTAACTTTTGAGTATTGGCAACAACTGATAGAGGGATTTTTGGGGTTTCCGATTGGCCCAATTGCATATCCGATAAGATTAACAAGCTGACAAACCTTTTTTAAGAGATTTAAGGTCGTTTTTTCCCAATTGAAAGACAAAAAACATATGGTTCAGTAATTGCGATATTGTAAAATAATTAATGTGAAGTACCATTAAGCTAAGGTTTGTTTCCTTTTTTTGAGTGTGGCGGCATACAAATTTAAAAATTGTTGTTTGAACTAAAATAAGATATATTGGGTTACCCAAAAAGTAATTGCGGATTTTCCATATAGTCGGCGTTGACAAATTTTTTCACAGCTTGTGACTCTGTAATTGCATTCTTTCTTCTGTCAGATATCAGCTGTTACTTTTAGCTTGCTTTAGAAAAAAAGTGTAAAAAAAGTATATTTGATTAAAGTTCATTCTAAGTTTTATTAAAAATGCATTCACTTTCTTTTAAAAAATCCGCAATTACTTTTTGGGCAACCCAATAGGTAGTTCATGACTTCAATGACTAATATCTATTCTATTAGGCATACAAGTTTTCAAAACAGTAACAAGAATTTGTGGTGTCTTTGTTAATTTGATTTGTCTTCCCTAGGTCCTTAATTTCTGGCATATCCCAAAGCATTGTTATCAAGTAGCAAAATGACCTTCAGACCATCTGCTTGGGATTATTTGGCGTTCTTCTGTTGATTAAGTCTTTTGTGACATCCTGTCTTTAAAGCATCCCAAGTAAGAAAATACTTTGTGTCTATGGTTAACAACGGCATCTATTATAAAATAATTTTTATAGATTTTTTCTAAGTGTATAACTTCATCATAAATAATCACAAGCAAGTCATTGCGTTAACTGTGTGATTTCATCGACTGCACGGGGACAGCTGCTAATCAATTGATTAGTACCGATAGGATTTTTTAAATAGGTGCGATAATAATTTCTTCGACAATGCTTCAGTTTTAAAAGGTCTGTTGGACAGACCGGTAGTGGTTACAGTCGCTTCATATGAGACTATACAAAAGGATAACAAAATGTTGGGAAATAATAAAATTATACGATTAATTATGTGCTGGGCTGTCCTGGCATTTACAGTGTCTACAGTCGTTTTGGCTTTTCAACATACTCGCTTAAATGCTGACATCAGCGATGCCAAAGAAAAATTGGATTATATGGAATCGCTATTGGAGGGAGAGATAAAACCGCGTAGTCGTCGTTCCCTGGCTGATGAGGAGGTAAGCAAGTGAGAAAACAACAAGTAAGAGCGTCCCTCCACCATGGATCGCATTTGTCGAGTTCTATGCGCGGTATATTTTTTTAGGCAAACAAAGAATATTGAATAAGAACTGTTATCCATAATTGAATGCTGAATATTGTAGAAGTCATTGTGTAATATTTCAGTTCATTCGGATAAGAATTGCGTCTTGTAGGGGCTCACGAAGCAAAATTGGGAGGCTCAAGAAGTCAAGATCCAAGATCGGTTTATATGGCAGCTACACCAGATTATGAACCCATTTGATTCATACTTAACACAGTGATACCAAAACACTACGTGCAAAATTGTAGTTAAATTGGACGAGAATTGCGCCCTTTAGAGACTCAAGAAGTCAAGTCCCAAGATCGGTTTATATGGCAGCTATATGAAAACATGGACCGATTTGGTCCATTTATACCAACACTAATGAAAAGTATTTGTGCAAAATTTCAAGCGGCTAGCTTTACTCCTTCGAAAGTTAGCGTGCTTTCGACAGACAGACAGACGGACGGACGGACAGGGCTAGATTGACTTAAAATGACATGACGATCAAGAATATATATACTTTATGGGGTCTCAGACGCATATTTCGAGGTGTTACAAACAGAATGACGAAATTAGTATACCCCCATCCTATGGTGGAGGGTATAAAAAGTTTTATGACAAAAAAGGTGATTAATCCTATACAAAGATATGATATACAGAGAAGTACAATACATACAGAGTGGGCCATCTTCCCCAAAATGCAGTTGAGCATTTTTTCTCTGCCAACACAAATGGTGACAAGGTTTTCATTTAGTAAGGTCACCGGAAGTGATCATTTGTATGTTAAAGATGATTAGCACAATGATGGCCCATCCAAAAGTTGAACTACTTTTCACAGCCAATACAAGTGGTGCCAAGGTTTCCTGATCCTGATCACTTGTATGTTTCCGATGTTTCGCACTAGTTGACACAAACTTGGTTATTGAGAGGCCCATTTAGAGAACACTAATAACAAGGACAAACATTGTATTAACACATCCTTTATATAGTATTATGTACTTTAATAAGTAAAACGCCAAATCACTGAGAGTGATTTTAGACCCATAACTATGACTTGATTTTTCCACCTTTTTTTTTGTTTTTTTGTTTTTCCCCATTTCACTTATCTTATCACTTTGTGTTATTCTATTCCATAGATCAACTATCGCTTACCCAGTGCCTTAAAACCTACGCTGTATGATTTGTATTTGGATCCCAATCTACAAACTGGAAACTTTGGTGGTAAAGTTGTCATTACCATTGACGTTGTTGAGGAGAGCCAACAAATCATTTTGCATTCGCATAAATTGGATATTAAACGAGTCTATGTGCAAAGCCAAAATGCCCTTAGTTTGGAGGTGGTGCAATACACTTTGGATACAGTGCGTGAATTTTTGGTTATCGATATGAAGGAAAAGTTAATTGTTGGAGCGGCCATAACCTTGGGCATTGAGTTCGAAGGAGTGATGTTTGGAAAAATTGTTGGATTGTATAGCAGTACCTATAACACACCTGAAAATCAAAAGAGGTGAGCCTGAAATAGCTGTAATCTACTTAGGTGGTGACCCCGTTGGAAGAGATGGTAGCGAAGAGCGTGGCTTCTAAACGTTTTGGTCTGCACAAGTGGGGCATTGTATGCAAATGCAAATTTGCCCATGAAAATTGCATTAAGGAACAGGAGCGAAATATTTGCAGGGCATTGTATAGGGCAGTGAAAGATTCTTTAGTTCCCTAATTATACTCACCACCGAAGAATGGGGGTATATTCATTTTGTCATTCCTTTGGCAACTCATCGAATCCATTTCCGACCCTATAAAGTATATATATTCTTGATCAGCGTAAAAATCTAATCTGTCTATAGAAATCCGTCTGTCTATAGAAATCACGCTACAGTCTTTAATGATAACAGAAATATTGAGCTGAAACTTTGCACAGATTCTTTTTTTTTTTTGTCCATAAGCAGGTTAAGTCCGAAGATGGACTATATCGGACTATATCTTCATATAGCCCCCATGTAGACCGATCCGGCGATTAAAGGTCTTAGGCCCATAAAAGCCACATTTATTATCCGATTTTGATGAAATTTGGGACAGCGAGTCGAGTTGGGTTAGACCAGTCGACATTCTTCTTCAATTTGGCCCAGATCGGTTCAGATTTGGATATAGCTGCCATATAGACCGATCCACCGATTAAGGGTCTTAGGCCCATAAAAGCCACACTTATTATCCGATTTTGCTGAAATTTGGAAGTTTGTCACGGATTGTTTTGCTACTGATCTTAACATATCTGCAAGATTTCACTAAAATCAATTCAGTTTTGGATATAGCATTAATCTCAACATATCTGCGAGATTTCATCAAAATCGGTTCAAATTTGGATGTAGCACCCATACATATTTATCGCCGGATTTGCACTTATATGGCCGTTGTAACAACAATTTTCAAACGATCCGTTTAAAAGTCGGTTCAAATTTAGATATAGCTCTTTTATATTGCCCGAATTTATAATTGTAGGGTTGGTTTAGGGTATTATATAGTCGGCTCCGCCCGACTTTTGCCTTTCCTTGCAATTATGTTTTGTGTTTCCCAGTATAATACAGCGAAGTATTGTTTTTTTATTTGCAGAACAATTGCCACTTCGAAATTTGAACCCACCTATGCTCGTCAGGCCTTCCCTTGCTTTGATGAGCCAAATATGAAGGCAAAGTTCCGTGTCACCTTGGTCATACCCACAGGTGATAATTACCACGCTCTATCTAATATGAATCAAGAGGTAAGGGAAACCTTTAAAAAAAAAGATCGTATACAAATGTTAATGCATTTTGTCTATATTTGTAGAGCACCACACCTTTGGATGAACGTACTGAAGTGCATTTTGCCGAAAGTGTTGATATGAGCACCTATTTGGTCTGCTTCCTTATTTCTGATTTTGCCAGTAGCAAGAGACCCGTCCATGCTGAGTATGGAGATGATTTCGAAATTCAAATTTTCGCTACTGCACATCAATTGGCTAAGACAGAATTTGCTGCTGATACGGCAGCAGCAGTTACAGAGTTTTATATCAGAAATTATAAAGTAGAATATCCATTGCCGAAACTGGGTAAGTAGAATTTGCATTGAACAACCTACAAAAAGCAGTAGAGGAAGCCAGATCTTTAAAGCACTTCACCTTAAATGTTATGAATTACTTTTAACATTAGTTTCTATCTCATTTGACAGATATGGCCGCTATTCCTGATTTCGCTTCCAATGCCATGGAACATTGGGGTTTAGTTACTTATCGGGAGACAGCTCTGTTATATGATCGCAGCTTCAGTTCCACTTGGAATAAACAACGCATAGCTGCTGTAATTGCTCATGAGCTGGCGCACATGTGGTTTGGAAATTTGGGTAAGTTTCGAACAAAGTGCATATGTTTAAAGATATATAATCTGTCTCAATGTCAGTTACTTCGTTGGCATTCAATATATCACAGAGATTTCCCATTTTATTTATTTAATAAGCGGCTTTGGCCATAATTTCGTGTATTTTTCATAATTTTTCAGTTACCATGAACTGGTGGAATGATTTGTGGCTAAATGAAGGCTTTGCTCGTTTCATGGAATATAAGGGTATCAATGAAATTTATACTGATTGGGGATTGGTAAGCAAGTTTAGAATAACAAAAACTATAAATTCTGCAGTTTTTATAAAAAAAAATTGTTACAGCCCGACCAATTTTTGATCCATGCATTGCATGGTGTCATGAAATACGACTCCTCTGTTGCCTCACATCCCATTGTACAAACTGTAGAGAATCCCGATCAAATTACAGAAATCTTCGATACCATCAGCTATGAAAAGGGTGCCTCCGTCATTCGTATGCTGGAGGATATTGTGGGAGTTGAAAAATTTGAATTGGCTGTCACAAACTATTTGAACAAATTCAAATATCAAAATGCTGTAACGGATGATTTTCTAACAGAGGTGGCCAACACTGAGCCAGGTTTCGATGTCAAGTGAGCTGAAAATGTTTCTATAACTTCTCAATGTGGGTATTTATATTTTCTGTCTTTAGGCTTATGATGCGTACTTGGACCGAACAAATGGGCTTGCCAGTGATTGATGTTAAACGCACTTCAGCAACAACATTCGAACTGACACAGAAGCGTTTCTTTTCGAATATTGAGGACTATGACAAAGTCTTTGATGATTCCGAATTTAAGTAAGTAACACATTTTGACAATCGTCAATTCCAATTGAAAATGTAATTAACGATAAAATAAGAAAAATTAAATTAACTAACACCGGTATTCACAAAACTTATTTGACAGATCTTCTTTATAGAACTATCAAATATACATCTCGTAAATGTACCGTTAATGTAGAGGAGCGTGTCAGCAGTGTTGTTTAGTCTTATAAAAACACATGCAAACGATTACCGAACGTCTGTCAACCATAACCGGAAAGTAAAATGAATTTAAGGCCTGATTATGATCTCGTAAACTTAACGTAAATGTAGGAAAACGTGTCAGCTGTTTTGTTTTGACTTATGAAAACACATGCAAATGATTACCGAACGTCTGTCGACCGTAACCACAAAGTGGAATTCAGTTAAAACAAAATTTTACGTTCCGTTTTCATGTCAGCTGATAAAATTTGCTTTTCATCTATTTTATAGAAGAATGTAGGGGGTAAGCGCCAATACGGTGTCATCGCATGTGCTAATCCATGTTAGCACTATGTCGTGAAACTGGAGACTAATCAGAGATTTCACACATTCCCACTGCCTTGAGGGCCGCCATATATATGTATTGATTTCAAAAACTGTAAATCCTTTCCCAGAATTTCCTTTGCGGCCATCGTTATGGCTCTGCCCGAAAGAACGTACCCTCGTCCGGCAGTCTCACCAACGTACCGATATTTTATGTGTCGAAATATGGCCCCCATTCATTCTCTGTCTCCATCTTGGAGCTTTCTATAGAGACCGAGGTATCATTCTCCTGAAACACAGGATTCGCTTCCCATTCCTTCCTACCAAATTTGCAAATTTTGCCCATGAACATTCCACTAAGGAACAGGGGCAAACTTCTCACTTATCAATGAGTGCATTTCGATTGAAGTTTAAGCTCAATGATAAGGGGCCTCCTTTATATAGCCGAGTCCGAACGGCGCGCCGCAGTGCGACACCACTTTGGAGAGATGTTTTACATGGCATAGTACCTCACAAATGTTGCCAGCATTAGGAGGGGAAAAACTACCGCTGAACATTTTTTTCTGATAATTTCGCCAGGATTTGAACCCAGGCATTCAGCGTCATAGGCGGACATGCTTACCTCTGCGCTACGGTGTTCTCCTCCCTACCGGGAAAGTGAATCCCGAGAACACCCCACCCTTGATGCCTTCTGTCTATATTATCTCCGAAGTTTTCCAAGAAAACCCTGTCACATAGCGTTCAGTCACACTGGGAGAAACTCAGTTGGACCCCCGTGCGCTTCAGGGCGGTGGCAGTCGGCCCATCTCTTCGTTATTAAATGGCCTCTCAATATTCAGGAAAGCCGCCATCGCGTACCGCCGTCTCCTCCGACCTGCCCTAGAGGCATGCCTGAAGTTTCCGACGTCAGACCCTACCTCACCTTCAAGTCTTTTTATACCCTGCACCATTGGATGGGGGCATACTAATTTCGTCATTCTATTTGTAACTCCTCGAAATATTCGTCTAAGACCCCATTAGGTATATATTGGGTTGCCCAAAAAATAATTGCGGATTTTTTAAGAGCAAGTAAATGCGTTTTTAATAAAAACTTAGAATGAACTTTAATCGAATATATAATTGCCATTTTGTTCGATAACATTTTGCCATCTTCCTGGCAAATTTAGTATTCCACGCTCATAGAACTTCTGGCCTTTATCTGCAAAAAACTGCACCAAGTGCGATTTTATAGCCTCATCATTGCCGAAAGTTTTACCATTTAAGGAGTTCCGCAAAGATCGAAATAAATGGTTGTCTGATGGTGCAAGGTCAGGGCTATATGGTGGATGCATCAAAAGTTCCCAGCCAAGCTCACTCAGTTTTTGGTGAGTGACCAAAGATGTGTGCGGTCTAGCGTTGTCCTGGTGGAATATGACACCTCTACGATTGACCAATTCTGGTCGCTTCTCCTTGATGGCTGTATTCAATTTTTCCAATTGTTGACAGTAAACATCCGAATTAATCGTTTGGTTCCTTGGAAGCAGCTCAAAATATACCACACCCTTCCAATCCCACCAAACAGACAGCATAACCATCTTTAGGGCGTACCCCAAAACACTTTGCTCCAAAATTGGATATAAAATTCGTTTTATACTCTCAAATACCTTTCATTTGAATCCCATATTGTCATAATGTGTCAAATAACCCATTTGACGTATCTTTAGGAGGAAAAGCGCCACCGAGACTTGAAGGCAAATTTCAATGTTATATTCGTAATCTACTCCCTAATACCTTTCATTTGAGTGTCATATAGCCATGGTCGGCTAATATGCCCATTTGGGGGTATTTGGGGGAGGGCGACCTCCCATTACTTGAACCTAATGTTTTATGCCATATTTGTAATCTACTGTCGAATACATTTCGTTTGAGTCCCATATTGACATGAATTTCGAATATATCTGTTTAGGGGAGTTTTGGGGTTGGGAGGCGGGGGGGTCCGCTGAGTACTTGGACCCAAATTTTAATTCCAAATTCGTTTTCTGGTCTACAATACTTTTAATTAATTTGATACCCTTATTGTGCCCATCGGACCACATTCGGATATGGATGGCGTTTTTGGGGTAAGGGGTAATTATATGGTCTATGTTTCCTTCCAGACAAACGTACACAATCTATGAATATTTTAAGAAAATCGGCGCAGCCAAGTATCATATATATAGTCATAATAAGTCTAATGGGTCTAATGGCGTTGTTGTATGCCAGATTCGAAATCTACTTCCAAATACCTTTCATTTGAGCCCCATATTGAAATGAATGTCTAATACGTTTTAATACGTCTGTTTGGGGGAGTTTCGGGGTTGGGGTGGCCCGATTCGTATTTAGACTCAAATTTTATTGGTCCACTTTTGATTTTGGATTGTGTTTTTGCCATAAGGGGGAGAGTCCCTCGCCCTTCCGATACCGAAAAATGATATAGCCTATGTTTCCTTCCAGATCAACCTGCACAATATGCGAAAATTTCGAGAAAATCGGTTCTGCCGTTTTTCAGTCTATACGGAACAAACAAACCGAGTCCCATATATCCGTGATTGGCTAATGTGCTTATTTATGTCGTTTGTGGAGGTGGGGTGACCCCCAATACTTCAAAATAAATTTGTATGCCAGATTGTCCTTATCGGTCCACTTTTGATTTTGGGTGGTGTTTTTGGGATAAAGGTGGAGGGTCCGTCCCCTTCCGTTATCAAAATTGTAAAGTCTATTCCTACTTCCTGACCATATTCGTAATCTACTCCCGAATACCTTTCATTTGAGTCCCATATTGTCATGATCGTCAAAAAAAACCTGGACTCATCTTTTATTATGAAATTCGTACTCTACTCTTGAGTACCTTTCATTGGAACCCCTTATTGTCCCGATCGACCCACTTTTATTTTGTATTATATAGCCCATGTTTCCTTCCAGGCCAACCGACACAATTTGTGAAAATTTCAAGTTTACCGGTTCAGCCCTTTTTGAGTTTATACGGAACAAACCGACAAACAAACAAACACAAATGGAATTTTCTGTATAAGATTTAAGCTCTTAGCCTATGCCTCCATGGTGCAACTAATTTCCTTCTTTTGTTTTCTAGCTACAAATGGACTATTCCCCTTACCTATTTCTACGATCATGATGCAACTGTACGTCGTGCTTGGTTCAATTATGACGAGTCTGCTGTCACCGTATCCGTGCCAATTCAAACTAAATGGTTAAAATTCAATAGCCATCAAGTGGGCTATTATCGCATCAACTACGAAGAGACCATGTGGCATGAAATCACTAGCGATTTAGTGGCCAATCCTGAAAAGTTCGATGTCGCCGATCGTGCCCATTTGCTGAATGATGTATTTGCATTGGCAGATGGCAGTCAAGTCCCCTATGGCGTTGCTTTGGATATGACCACATATTTGGAAAAGGAAACCGACTTTGTTCCTTGGTATGTGGCAGCCACCAAGCTACAGGCACTTCAAGGAAATCTCATGCAAACAGAGTCCTATATGAAATACTTGCATTATGCCCGTGGGCTAATGGCTAAAGTTTATGAGCAGGTTACCTGGAATGTGGATGAAAATAATCACTTGAAAAAGTAAGCAGAAAAAATACTTTGGAATATTATTTTTTACAAAGCCAAGTTTTCTTTTAGTCGCTTGCGAGTCAGTGTCCTTACAGCCGCTTGTTCTGTTGGTCTGCCCGATTGTTTGGTGCAAGCTTCCAGTCGTTTCACTGCCTTTTTGGCTGATCCCATTGAAAATATACCAGAGCCTGATCTTCGTGAAATTGTCTACTTCTATGGCATGCAAACTGTGGGTAAACAACAACAATGGGAACAAATGTGGGATCTGTTTGTGGCCGAACAGGATGCCAGTGAGAAGACCAAACTGATGTATGGTCTATCAGCCGTACGAGTTCCTTGGCTGCTAAAGAGGTATAAAAACCCTTGCAATGTGCAACTTGCCAAGTCCATTTGTCATAAATTTCCTTTTCAGATACATTGATTTGGCTGCCAACGAAGAATATGTTCGTAGTCAGGATTACTTCAATTGCATTCAATACATTGCTGCCAATCCTGTGGGCGAACCCATCGTTTGGGAATTTGTTCGTGAAGAATGGCCCAATTTGGTGGGACGCTTTGGTTTGAACGATCGCTATATGGGTCGCATGATACCAGCAATCACGGAACGCTTCACCACCGAAACCAAGTACGAAGAAATGACTGAATTCTTTGGTAAATATCCTGAAGCCGGTGCGGGCACTGCCTCGCGCAAACAGGCTTTGGAGACTGTTAAATATAACATCAACTGGCTGAAGACTAATTTGGATGAGGTCACCAGTTGGTTGCACCAACATAATGATGTGTAGTGAGCCAATAAAATTAAATAAAGAGATATTTCAACAGCGTATTGTGAATATTGTAACAAAGCTACAATAATTTTAAAGTCATTGTATGGTTTGTATTTTATGTTGTTTGTATTTCTTACACCGTTGGATGACGGGTATATTGATTTTAAAACCCGTCTTATAGAAATTGTGCCTTAGAGAAAATGTCATAAGAATAGCTAAATTTTTCATGTCATTTCATTTATTTGATACGTTGTAAGCCTAGCACAATGAGAATAGTATTATTATTCTTATAGATTAGTACCAGTGGATCATGTCATGTTCTCCATAAAGGATAATAACATTCATATAATAAAATACGTTCAAATGTTTCAAAGTTAACAAGTGAAAAACGTGCTAAGTTCGGCCGGCCCGAATCTTGGGAACCCACCACCAAGAAAATCTCTACTTACCAAATTTCTACCAAATCAGGCATAAATCTTATATATAAAATTAAATTTGTGTTTTTATACCCTCCGCCATAGGATGGGGGTAAACAAATTTCGTCATTCTGTTTGTAACACAACGAAATATTGAACGCATAACGCCCCCAAAAAGTATATATATTCTTGATCGTCATGTCACCTTTAGTCGATCCGTCCGTCCATCCGTCCGTCGAAGCACGCAAACTTTCGAAGGAGTAAAGCTAGCCGCTTAAAATTTTGCACAAATACTTTTTATAAGTGTAGGTCGGTTAGAATTGTAAATGGGCCAAATCGGTCCATGTTTTGGTATAGCTGCCATATAAACCGATCTTGGGTTTTGACTTCTTGAGACTTTAGAGGGCGCAATTCTTGTCCGATTTTATTGAAATTTTGCACGTAGTTTTTTCCAACAACTACGCTAAGTATGGTTTACATCGGTCCATGTTTTTATATAGCTGCCATATAAACCAATCTTGGGTCTTGACTTCTTGAGTCTCTAGAGGGCGCAATTCTCGTCCGATTTGACTGAAATTTTGCATCAGGTGTTTTGTTATGACTTCCAAAACTGTGCTAAGTATGGCGTAAATCGGTATAGAACCTGATATAGCTGGCATATAAACCGATCTTGGGATCTTGACTTCTTGAACCTCTAGAGGGCGCTATTCTCATCCGATTTGGCTGAAATTTTGTACAACGGCTTCTCTCATGACCTTCAACATACGTGTCTAATATAGTCTATAATCGAACAATAGCTTTATACAGCTCCCATATAAACCTATCTCCCGATTGTGCTTCTTGAGGCCCTACATGGCGCAATTCTTATGCGAATGAACTGAAATATAACACATTGACTTCTACAATGTTTAGCATTCATTTTTGGCCCGAATCGGACTATTACTTGATGTAGCTCCAATAGCATAACAGTTCTTATTCAATATTCTTTGTTTGCCTTAAAAGAGATACCGCGCATAGAACTCGACAAATGCGATCAATGGTAGAGGGTATATAAGAATCGGCCCGGCCGAACTTAGCACGCTTTACTTGTTTGTTTGTCGGTTTGTTTGTTTGTTCCGTATAGACTCAAAAACGGCTGGACCGATTACCTTCAAATTTTCACAGATTGTGTAGGTTGGTCTGGAACGAAACATAGGCTATATAATTATTTGATATCGGGAGGAGGGCGGACCCTCCCCCTTACCCTTAAAGTACTACCAGAAAATAAAAGTGGACCTATCGGGACAATATGGGATATAAATGAAAGGTATTTAAGAGTAGAGTATGCATTTCATAATAAAAGTTGGGTCCAAGTACCTGGGGGTGCGCCCCAGCCCCAAAACCCCTTAATATATGTTTATTTGAGGACCATGACAAATTAAAGGTATTCGGGAGTAGAATACGAATATGGTCAGGAAGTATGAATAGGCTTTATAATTTATTGATAACGGAAGAGGGCGGACCCTCCACCGATACCCCATAAACACCACCCAAAATCTAAAGTGGACCGATAAGGACAATATGGGTATTAAATGAAAAGTATGCGGGAGTAGATTACGAATCTGGCATACAAATTCATGTATAGCGCGGCACATTAGCCAATCACGGATATATGGAACTCGGTTTGTTTGTTCCGTATAGACTGAAAAACGGCAGAACCGATTTTCTCAAAATTTTCGCATATTGTGCAGGTTGGTCTGGAAGGAAATATAGGCTGTATAATTTTTCGGGCGAGGGACCCTTATGCCAAAAACACAATCCAAAAGCAAAAGTGGACCTATCGGGACAACATAGGTATCAAATAAAAGGTATTGGAGAGTAGAATACGAATATGGTATAAAAATTAAGTCTAAGTACCCATCGGGCCACGCCAATCCCGAAACTCCCCCAAACAGACGCGCCCCTCAAAAAAGCCAATAGACCCATTATAACTATATGATACTTGGCTGCACTAATTTTCTTAAAAATGTCCATAGATTGTGCACGTTTGTCTGGAAGGAAACATAGGTTGTATAATTTTTAGATACCGGGTGGAGGCGAACCCTCCCCCTTACACCAAAAACGCCACCCATATCCTAAAGTGGACCGATACCAATAAGGGTATCAAATGAAGAGTGATGGAGACCAGAAAACGAATGTGGTATTAAAATTTGGGTCCAAGTACCCAGCAATATGGGGCTCAAATTAAAGGGATTTGGAAGTGTAGCACGAATTGTCTGAGGTGCCATCCCTCCCCAAATGAGAACATTACCCTAAGGAAGAACATTACCACCAGGCTCCGAGAAGTGGCAAATTGTTACACATCAATGAGTGCTTTCTGATTCAAGTCTAAACTCAATGATAAGGGACCTTTTTTATAACCGAATCCGAATCTTTCGGGTGGCGCACTGCGTTGTACCTTGAAAATATCGTCAACATTAAGAGGGGATAAACACCGCTTTGTCCGATGTTCTCGCCAGGATTCGAACGCGTTCAGCGTCATAGGCTCGAATTCGATATCCGCATTCAGGGCAAAGTGTTCCCATCCTAAAAATATATTAGAGAGTTATAGAAGGCGCAGCGGAGCGGGCCCGGTTGGGCTAGTATATCCACACCCCAGGATCTGCCGTTAAAGTTAAATAACAAAGAAACTAATGGCATATTTTATAAATTAATCAACCATATCCACACAGGAAATATTTTATAAGCTCAAGAATTGCAATTGTAAAATCGACATGGTAATTCTGAATTATGTTTCGTCCAAATCTGGTGAAAAATCGATGATAATCGGGAGATCGGTCTATATGACAGCTATATCCAAATATGGTCCGATCTGGATGATGTTCAACAAAAAGGTTTAGAGGGGTACCAAAGCTCATTGTTTCCAATTTCATCAAAATCGGATGAAAAATGCTCCTTTTATGAACTTAATACTTCATATCTGGAAATCGGTCTATATGGCAGCTTTAACTAACCAGAACTCGCTGTGCCGAATTTCATCGAAATATGGTGAAAAATGCTCCAATTATAGGCTCATTACACTATATCGGGAGATCGGTCTATATGGCAGCTATATCCAAATATGATCCGATTTGGACCACATTTGTCAGGATTGGGTAGGGGTCTACCAGAACACACTGTGCCAAATTTCATCGAATTCGGGTAATAAATGGATATTTTATGGCCTCAATACCCTATATCGGGAGATCGGGCGGTCGGTCTATAGGGCAACTATATCCAAATATAGTCCGAACTAAACCACACTTCACAGAAATGGGAAGGAGTCTACCAGAACTCACTTTGTCCGATCTGGACCACATTTGACAGGATTGGGTAGGGGTCTACCAGAACACATTGTGCCAAATTTCATCATAAATGGATATTTTATGGCCTCAATACCCTATATCGGGAGATCGGGCGGTCGGTCTATAGGGCAACTATATCAAAATATAGTCTGATCTAAACCACACTTCACAGAAATGGGTAGGAGTCTACCAGAACTCACTTTGCCAAATTTCATCGAAATCGGATGAAAAATTACCAATTTATTGCCTCAAGACTTTAAGTCTGGAAATCGGTCTATATAGCGGCTATATATATATATATATATACGATTTTATGAGACCAGAAGGTCAGGTTTATATACCAAGAATACAAAATCATCAAACATTTTTTGGAAAATGTTTTATAGCCAAGATATCTGCAATATTAGCTTTTGGGTATAATTGGGTAAATATCTTTTGGGTATTTACCCATTACTCTACAAATTATGGACTGATTCAGACCATTCATGTTTTGGATGTTGGAGACCATAGTTGAGGCTCAAGAAGTCATGATGCGAGATTATTTAATATGGCAGCTGTATCAAAACATAGACCGATATGGCCCATTAACAATTTCAACCGACTTACAATAATAGGAAGCTTTTGGCAAAATTTCAAGTGCCCAGCTTTATTCCTTCGAAAGTTGGCATGTTTTCGATAGACAGAGAGACGAACGGACATGGCTAATCGACGATCAACAATCAAGAATATATACTTTGTTGGGTACTAGATCAATATTTCGATGTGTTACAAACTGAATGATGAGATTTCAATACCACAATCCTATGGTGGAGGGTATACAAATGGGTTTTTTCACATCAGGGGTATCTAGTCATATTTTTAGGGCCATTGGTTTCATCATATTGAATTTATTACTACCTACGTATTTTTGTGACAAGTAAACTATTAAAACAGTTTCGCCTTTAATTTCATTTATGAAACAGGTTAATAGCTTTAGCCCTTCCAGAGATATGGATCGCCCAAGTCACCAAACTTCCAAAAATCGAACTTTTAAAAACTTTGAGGCCCCAGTGTCACTGGTTAACATTTTAAAGTTGAGCTCAAACTTTGACAATCTTAAAATCTAGCGAAATGAAACACCCCCTAGTCCCAAAAAAAAATGATCGGCATCGTTTTTTTAAAACCATCCTAGTGAGTACCAACACCACTGTTCTCTTCAGGAATCAAAAACTGTTCATAAAACGATTTAATTGCACCACAAGTACCTTCAATAAACTAATCTCAGGTGTCACCATTTTTGGCGATTTATTTTAAACACTTGAACATGGGAACCGAAATTATCAATAAAATCGTTCGATATCATATCACAATAGAAATCATAAAATACGCTCATAATTTTTTTCGAATGCTTGCGATTTGATGATGATGAGAAATGTTGAACAAATTTCAGCAATCGAATCAGTAGGTTTTGGTCTGTTGATCAGACCCGATATATATTAAAAACTTCCATTATAGATAGAAAAGGATTTGGAAGATGGTTGGAGATTTGAAAATTGTGAAATTTATTTTGTGTTTTGCAATTTTGGCATTTGCACTTTCGAACGCGGAGGCCATTTCACAGGACGGTTTAAATGTGAAATCGAAATCAGTGTCAGATGATAATGAGGTGAGTCATTATGAGTTTGGTACGACATTAAAAGTACAAAAAAACCAAATTAAGTTAAAGATTTGGGGAGGTTTCGTAGGAGGAAAAGTTTTAAAAATAACACTGTGGAACAGAATAAAAAATAACAGTTACAACAGCATGTATTGCGAGTATGAAAGAAGAGGCAAAACGGGAAGGCAGGTGTATCGGTGCACATTGTGGCAAAACTAGGAAAACTCAGGTTCAATTCGGGGGAAGCTTTGATTGATAAACCTACTATACCTTATTATAGATTGTGTACTAGAAAGCATAACAGACAGAAAATTTTGTTTTTTTTTCGTGGATGCTGAGTTAAAAAATTCTTAATTAAGAAGGAAATTACAAATAAAATCTCAATTTGTTATGGAGCCTTCAAACAAAATTGCAAAATTAATTAAACAATTTGCCCCGGTTCCTTAGTGTAATGTTATTTTAAGCCATTATTAAACTAATTTTAGCATAAAATTCTTGAAACGAATGCAAAAAACATTATATGTACATTTCGATTGTTACCTCTAGAAGACGAATACATTTTGGTATGTTAAAAAATCAACTAGTGAGCCGCGCAATCTTTAAAACAGTTTTATCAAGATTCGTTTCTTCAAACTACTACTATGTTCGGCATCATCAATTTTTCTAATTAATCCTAACACTTTTGGTTTTGGCCCCAATGTATGTCGTCTTGAAAGATTACATGGAAAAATAACCAAACGAGAGGGGAAGTTCCCGCTTCTGGACAGTTTTCCAATATTTCGGCTTACGATTACTCAGTGTATTGGCAATAATACTGACAAGACGAGCAATATTTTTGTGAAACATTTTAACCCTCAAGCGACTCACAAAAGAGGTCTTATAAATCCCTTTTTTTAAGAAAGGTTTAAAAATTTGTTTAAAATGTGTTTGTGGCTAGTCAAATTATATTTAAAAAAATCCCCTATAAAATTCTACTAAAAGTCTCTGAATACACCAAAACTCACTCTTTTTGTTGATTCCTTAATCAAGACAAATTCCATTTGGACCCTTAATTCGGTAATCAGTTCTTTTTTATACCCTCCACTTTAGGATAGGGTATACTAATTTCGTCATTCTGTTTGTAACTACTCGAAATATTCGTCCTGGACCCCATAAAGTATATATATTCTTGATCGTTATGACATTTCACGTCGATCTAGCCATGTCCGTCCGTCTGTCTGTCGAAAGCACTTTCGACTTTCGAATAGAGCTAGCCGCTTGGAGGCCACCGTAGCGCAGAGGTTAGCATGTCCGTCTATGACGCTGAACGCCTGCGTTCGAATCCTGGCGAGACCATCAGAAAACATTTTTAGCGGTGGCTTTCCCCTCCTAATGCTGGCAACATTTGTGAGGTAATATGCTATGTAGAACTTCTCTCCGAAGAGGTGTCGCACTGCGGCACGCCGTTCGGACTCGGCTATAAAAAGGAGGTCCCTTATCATTGAGCTTAAACTTGAATCGGACTGCACTCATTGATATGTGAGAAGTTTGCCCCTGTTCCTTAGTGGAATGTTCATGGGCAAAATTTGCAATTTAGCTAGCCGCTTAATATTTTGTACAAATACTTATTATTTGTGTAGTTCGGTTGGGATTGTAAATGGGCCATATCGGTCCATGTTTTGATAATCTATCTTGGATCTTGACTTCTTGAGCCACTAGAGGGCGCAATTCTTATCTGATTTTATGATTTCCAACAGCTGTGCTAAGTATGGGTTAAATCGGTAAATAATCTGACATAGCTGTCATATAAACCGATCAGGGTTATTGACTTCTTCAGCTTCTAGAGGGCGCAATTCCCATCCGATTTGCCAGAAATTTAGCATAACGTGTTTTGTTATGATTTCCCACAACTGTGCGAAGTATGGTTCAAATCGGTTCATAACCTGGTATAGCTGTCATATAAACCAATCTTGAATCCTGACAACTTGAGCCACTAGAGCGCGAAATTCTTAACCGATTTGGCTGAAATTTAGCATGACGTGTTTTGTCATGACTTTCAACAAGTGTGTCAAATAAAGGGTGATTTTTTTGAGGTTAGGATTTTCATGCATTAGTATTTGACAGATCACGTGGGATTTCAGACATGGTGTCAAAGAGAAAGATGCTCAGTATGCTTTGAGATTTCATCATGAATAGACTTACTAACGAGCAACGCTTGCAAATCATTGAATTTTATTACCAAAATCAGTGTTCGGTTCGAAATGTGTTCATTCACCGTAACGTTGCGTCCAACAGCATCTTTGAAAAAATACGGTCCAATGATTCCACCAGCGTACAAACCACACCAAACAGTGCATTTTTCGGGATGCATGGGCAGTTCTTGAACGGCTTCTGGTTGCTCTTCACTCCAAATGCGGCAATTTTGCTTATTTACGTAGCCATTCAACCAGAAATGAGCCTCATCGCTGAACAAAATTTGTCAAAATTTGAACACATTTCGAACCGAACACTGATTTTGGTAATAAAATTCAATGATTTGCAAGCGTTGCTCGTTAGTAAGTCTATTCATGATGAAATTTCAAAGCATACTGAGCATCTTTCTCTTTGACACCATGTCTGAAATCCCACGTGATCTGTCAAATACTAATGCATGAAAATCCTAACCTCAAAAAAATCACCCTTTATGTTTCAAATTAGTCTATAACTTGATATAGCTGCCATATAAACCGATCCCAGATTGGTTTGCGCCTCTAGAGGTCGCAATTGTAATCCGATTTGTCTAACAGTTTGTACGACGGATCCTTACATGACCATCAACATACGTGTTTATTATGGTCGGAATCGGCCTATAGCCTGATACAGCTCCAATATAAATCGATCTCTCTATTTTACTTCTTGAGACCCCAAAGGGCGCAATTCTTATTCGAATCGGCTGGAATTTCACACAGGTCTCCAATATATTGGGTTGCCCAAAAAGTAATTGCGGATTTTTTAAAAGAAAGTAAATGCATTTTTAATAAAACTTAGAATGAACTTTAATCAAATATACTTTTTTTGCACTTTTTTCTAAAGGAAGCTAAAAGTAGCAGCTGATAACTGACAGAAGAAAAAATGCAATTACAGAGTTACAAGCTGTGAAAAAATTTGTCAACGCCGACTAATGAAAAATCCGCAATTACTTTTTGGGCAACCCAATATAATTTTATTATTGTCCGAATGGGACCATAACTTGATATCACTCTAATAGCAGAGCAAATCATTTATTTTATCCTTTTTTTGCCTAAGCAGAGATGCCGGAAAAAGAACTCGATAAATGCGAACCATGGTGAAAGGTATATAAGATTCGGCCCGGCCGAACATAGCACGCTTTTACTTGTTCTTATTTTCATTGACGAATAAGGTTTTCACATTCGCGAGGTATTCGACATAGATCTATTGTTAGAGATATCGCAGATAGTATGTCAATAGCAATACTATCAATATTTTTTTTTTGTCTGAATATCGATTGATAGGAAAACCCATCGATACTACCGGTAAAGTTCAATGTTTTGCAATATTGAACCAAAATAAAAGATCCGACACTGAATATATCCTGTAAGATACATTGCGCCTATAGAGGGCGCTGTTTCATCCGAGTTGGCTAAACTTGTGTACAATGATTTCAACGAAGTATAGAAGCAGTAATACAAATCGATCTCCTAATTTTTACTGCTCATTTTTGTTTGACATATAGGTGATGGGGAAATTAACGATTAAGACACTCAAATCAAGACATAGTGGTCTTTTTCGACTTTTTATTGAAACTCTACTTAGTCAACTTCATTTGTTGCATTCGTCGTTTGCCTCCTGTGTAATCAAAAGATTTGAGGTCAAAGGTACATTTTATATGCCAAAAAAAAAAGCTTTTACAAATTTAATAGCCAAACGGGGCCATAGACAATTTTTACACTTTTATAAGCCAGCAATTAATATCGAAATGTGTAAATATCATTAAAAACCTGCCATTGAGCTACCATAAATAATCACATTTGTGTTATAGTTGCTGATAAGATATAGGCCAATTCAACCTAACACTTATCACAAACAATATCCAACTTCCATAAACTTGGCATTTTTATATGAGATCAACGATATATGATTTCGTATTTTCGTACTTTATGGAACATTTATGAGTCCTCATAGTTCATGGCAAATATAAAAATTTCTAATAACATGGTTTCACAATAAATGACATTGCTCTTTTTTTTTATTTTAGATAAACTATCGCTTGCCCGGTACTGCAAAACCCAGCCACTATGAGCTGTATTTGCATCCCGATATCAATGCCGGAAAATTCTCTGGCCAAGAAGTAATCACAATCGACATTTTAGAAGAAACTGATCAAATTGTGTTGCATTCAAATCGATTGTCGGTCAGCAGTGTCTTTGTGGCTGGAGGAACGCAGGCAAAAGTGTCTCATTATTATTATGATTTGGCGCTGGATTTTCTTGTTATCAACATGACTGAAAAGTTGGCGCCCGGCGCTCGTTTTCGTATGGGCTTTATTTTCGAAGGCGACATGCTGGGTAAGATTGTTGGCTTGTATGGGAGCTCATATACCAATCCCAATGGGGAAAAGAGGTGAGTTCGAATAAGGTGAAACTAAATGTTGGGAATTAAAAAACAACAACAGCAAGTCAATGAGGGTTAAGTTCCATTTATAGAAAAGAGTGTGAAAAGCGTTTTTCCTTCTTTAGTTTTCAAATACAGATCATTGCCCTGTATTGGCCTACAATATTAAATCACGAATCCAAAAAAACATTCTACGTCCAAATATGGTCCGATATAGATCATATTCGCTACAGGCTTTGAGAGGTTAAATATAACTCACTGATCCAAAATTTATCATAAAAAATAGATCTTTTATAGGCCATTAATCGGGAGATCCTTCTATATGGCAGCTATATTGAAAAGCTATCCGATTTTGTCCATATATGGCATGGGCGCGGAGTGGCACAAAACAAGTCTTTGTTTTAAATTTGAGGGAAATCGGATAGAAAATGAGCATTTTTTGGTCTAGGGAAGTAAGACCCGAAGTTCGGTGCATAAAGGATATATTCCAAAACTATGTATTATATAATACACCGTAGCGCAGAGGTTTGCACGTCCGCCTATGACGCTGAACGCCAGGGTTCGAATCCTGGCGAGACCATCACAACAAAATTTTCAGCGGTGATTTTCCCCTCCTAATGCTGGCAACATTTGTGAGGTACTATGCCATGTAAAACTTATCTCCAAAGAGGTGTCGCACTGCGGCAAGCCGTTCGGACTCGGCTATAAATAGGAGGCCCCTTATCATTGAGCTTAAACTTGAATTGGACTGCACTCATTGATATGTGAGAAGTTTGCCCCTGTTCCTTAGTGGAATGTTCATGGGCAAAATATGCATATAATATATATATATATATTATATAATAATAACTAATAACTGTGCCAAGTTTCATCTGCTTACGTTAATTACGTTACTCATCTGCCACCATAGCGCAGAAGTTAGCATGTCCGCCTATGACGCTGAAAGCCTAGGTTCGAATCCTGGTGAGACCATCAGAAAAAATTTTTTCTAAACATAGTGTCATTTAATATTATTCTTCCATTCAAGATTTTTGAGATCTTAATGAATGAATGAATCATTTCTCATCTTGAAGTATTAGCGAAGAAGTATGTTCACCGCGTGAAACAAAGACGACCTATTGATGTTAGTTTTTTTGGAACATGCTTGGAGCATGTGGCTCTATCTTTACTTCTTATCAGAATATCCCCGATTTGAATTCAAAATAAAGCGCTGCATATTTCAATTAAACGACTTAGGGGATATAATTGATAGTATCTGCCGCTCTCATTTTTAGTCTTGTGTGTGTACATCAAAGTCTACATTAGGTTTCATTACTTGTCTAAACATCTATATACATCTCTGTTCAGGTCAGCACTTAAATATGACTCCGCTGGATGGTCTTCTAGTTACCGCTGCTATATAGACAACATCGAATTAGTTCAGAAACAAATCCTGATTTTTGCTCTTAAAAGACTAGGGTGATAAAGCAAATAGATTGCCACCACTTGAACATAAGCGTATCATGCTAGGTAGTGTTTTCATGCAAAAGTTTACAATAAGAAAATCAACTCTCAATTCTTAGTAAACATAATTACCTTAAATGGCCCTTCACGGCCCTTTTTATACCCTCCATCATAGGATGGAGGTATACTAATTTCGTCATTCTGTTTGTAACACCTCGAAATATGCGTCTAGGACCCCATAAAGTATATATACTCTTGATCGACATGTCGTTTTAAGTCGATCTAGCCGTGTCCGTCCGTCTGTCTGTCGAAAGCACGCTAGATTTCGAAGGAGCAAATTTTGCACAAAAATTTTGTAGGTCGGTTGGGATTGTAAATCGGTCCATGTTTTGATATAGCTGCCATATAAACCGATCTTGGGTCTTGACTTCTTGAGCCTCTAGAGGGTGCAATTCTCGTCCAATTTTACTGAAATTTAGCACCTGGTGTTTCAGTATCACTTCCAACAACTGTGCTAGGTATAGTTTAAATCGGTGCATAACCTGATTAGCTGCCATATTAACCGATCTGGGGTCTTGACTTCTTCAGCTTTTAGAGGGCCCAATTCGTATCCGATTTGGCTGCAATTTTGCACGTGGTGTTTTGGTATCACTATCAACATCAACAAGTGTGCTAAGTATGATTCAAATCGGTTCATAACCTGGTATAGCTGCCATATAAACCGGTCTTGGATCTTGACTTCTTAAGCTGCTGGAGGGCACAATTCTCATCTGACTTTTCTGAAATTTTGCATAGGTGTTCAGTTATGACTTCCAAAAACTGTGCTTAGAATGGCGCAAATTGGTATATAACCTGATATAGCTGTCATATAAACCGATCTGGGATCTTGACTTCTTTAGCCTCTAGAGGGCGCAATTCTCATCTGATTTGATAGAAATTTTGTACAACGGCTTCTCACATGTCCTTCAACATACGTTTCTAATATGGTCTGAATCGATCTATAGCTTGACACAGCTCCCAATAAACCGATCTCCCGATGTTGCTTCTTGACCCCTACAAGGCGCAATTCTTATCCGAACGAACTAAAATATTACACAATGACTTCTACAATTTTCCGCTTTCAATTCATTTATGGTCCGAATCAGACTATAACTTGATATATTAATTATTCTTTGTTTGCCTAAAAAGAGATACCGCGCATAGAACTCGACAAATGCGATCCATGGTGCAGGGTATAAAAGATTCTGTTAAATATTGTTAAAAAAAATTTAATGATAATTTAAAGTAAACAATCCATTTAATAATCTTTAAAAAAAAATGTTGGTACTATTCTACAAAACTTTAAAATCGAGTCTAACATAAGGTTTGTTCCTGTGGCTTATATGCCGAAAGCACCTAATCTTCGGAATTCCAACTTCACTTTAGCAACATCTTCAATTAATCTTAATCGTTGCCAGTCGTTTCAATTTTTACTGAGTAGGAGTACTGCTGTATCCTGCTACACTCCTTATGTTTCTTCATACGCGTTGTTCCTATTTCATAAATGTACTGATGCCTAGTCGTTTCTGTTGACTCCAGCAATTTGTGACATCAGCGAGTTAGAAATGGAACTCGTTACTGCGGATTCGATGACGTTACTGATTGCAATCTAATTCGTTTCTGTGGGTTCATGTGCGATGACTGTGCGCAAACGAATGTATGCAGAACCCGTGACAGATTATATCTTAATCGTCTTCGGAATACAAACATACTCGATCTGAATCCATTACTGTGGGTTCAGGGTATATTTAATCGACTTCTTCATAGTCCTATGGGCGTGCTTTGTTTAAGTTGATCTGATTTTAATGTGTTTAATGAATCTTTGATTATGAAAAATGTAATGCCATTTATTTTTGTATGGGTTTTGCAGCTACCCTTACCTGTTGTAAATAAATAATTTTAATTTAAATATTTAGATTCACTTGTACATATGTTCGCAAAGGATGTAATTTCACATTTTTTATTGAAAACAATTTCATATTCAATTGAATAATTATTGAAACAATTAATTTTTTAATTAAACAAATTTTTATTTTCAATTAAATTTTTAATTGAAAGTTTTTGCTGAATTTTCTTTCTGTGTGTGGCTCAAAGCTTATTACAAGTATGTGGTCTCAAAAAAGTGATAACTGCTGCCTTGTAATGATAGTACTAAGATGACATCTTCTATATATACCTTCATGGCAAATGATTTTCAATTTTTATAACCACCATTGCAGGATGGTGTATGTTTCTTTTGATCGTCGTAGAACTCTAAAACAATCTAACCTACGATCTCTGTTGGTAAGTCTGTGGTAATCAAGCTTCAGTCTTCAACGAAGTTTTTGAAATTTTACCATGGCACTTATCATTATTTAATCCAAAGGCGAATTTGCTATTTCTTTACATAATCACCATATTTTTGCTCCCATTTCGGAACAGTGAGTTGTAAAAGTGCTCTTGACATCCTTGCCAAACATGCATAGTTCAAATGAAAACATTGTCTAATGAATATCTGAATATTTTTCAAATCTTTTTCCCCAGAAATATCGCAACCTCTCAATTCGAACCCACCTATGCTCGACAGGCCTTTCCTTGTTTCGATGAGCCAAACATGAAGGCTACATTTAATATAACTTTGGTAACACCTGCTGGTGATAATTACCATGCCTTATCCAATATGGATATAGAGGTAAAATGGTTTAAACAATATTTTGTGTTTGTACTAAGTTTTATTTCATTTCATTTCAGAGTACCGTTGACTTGGGCGATTACAAAGAGGTCAATTTTCACCAAACTGTTCCAATGAGCACATATTTGGCTTGTTTTATTATTTCGGATTTCGCCAGCACCTCTAGAGCAGTTAGCGCTGAATATGGAGATGATTTTGAAATTCGGATATATGCAACCGCTCATCAATTGGACAAGACAGAATTTGCAGCAGACACTGCGGCCGCAGTCACAGAATATTTCATCAAAAATTACAAAGTGGCATATCCTCTGCCAAAATTAGGTATATAAAACTATAATCAATCTTTGTGTTTATATTTGATAAATGATTGTTTTATGTATTAAATGTTCATAGAAGTTTTTTGAACCTAAAGGTTTTTCTTTTTCTTCTCTACAGATATGGCTGCTATTCCTGATTTTTCTTCAAATGCTATGGAGAACTGGGGGTTAGTTACATACCGTGAAACTGCTTTGCTGTACGATCCTAGCTATAGTTCGACGTGGAATAAACAACGAATTGCCGCCGTTATTGCCCACGAATTGGCTCATATGTGGTTTGGAAATTTGGGTAAGTCCAAGCATATAAAGAAAATTTTATTAAGGCCATCTTGTAAGAGCATTCAATATAACAATCGATCTTAATGTTTCTAAAATTTTAGTTACCATGAATTGGTGGAATGATTTGTGGCTAAATGAAGGTTTTGCACGTTTTATGCAATACAAAGGAATTCATGCCATTTACAATGATTGGGGCTTGGTAAGTAAAATTTTTGAATTTGAACATTAGCCTAGCCTCTAACATACAACTCCATATTTTTAGCTGGATCAATTTTTGGTAACTGCCCTACACTCAGTGATGAATTTTGATTCGACCCCAGCTTCACATCCCATCATTCAAACTGTTGAAACACCTGAACAAATCAGTGAAATCTTCGATACTATTAGCTATGAAAAGGGTGCCTCTGTAATACGCATGTTAGAGGATGTCGTAGGAGTAGAGAAATTCGAAGAAGCCGTAACAAATTATCTCAACAAATTTCAATATAAAAATGCAGTCACAGACGATTTCTTAACTGAAGTGGCAAATACTGATACAAGTTTTGATGTCAAGTATGGCAAGATAAAGGAAAAAGAATTTGGAGATTATAAGTCATGTTTTTATGCCTCTGTAATTTTAGACTTATGATGCGTACTTGGACCGAGCAAATGGGTTTCCCAGTAGTCAATGTCAAACGAATATCAGCCACAACTTTTGAAGTAACCCAGCAACGTTTCTTCTCCAACGCTGAGGATTATGATAAGATCTTTGATGATTCGGAATTTAAGTAAGTAGAAGATTTAACAACGAAAACATGTGGCAATTAAACAAACGCATAGTTCTACTGCTCCAAACCTTGGATATCCACTACTATTAATGTTGTTATATTTTCACACCGGTCAACCATAAAACTCAATGCATTAACAGAAATGTCAAAGAAATATACTTTAAAGTTGCATTAAATTTTGTGAATACGGCCGCTGGAATTAATAAGGGCTGAGATTTATGAACAGCGGGGATACTTTTCTCATATAACTGATTGCTGTCCAATTCTAGTTTTTAAACTTTGCGTCACGTAGGGCTCCAGTATCCCTGCTGTTCCCTAATCGATTGATCGTATGAAAATTTGTAATTTGAAGGGGATTCAGAGGTCTTATCGGCTTATATAGAGGCTATATTGATTTACGAACCAATTTTGTATGGTTGTTAAAGTTGCAACAAAATTTTAGTCAAATCGAAAAATAACTACATGACCACGTTAGTTAGTGGCTTGGGCAGCCCTTTTGACAGTACTTCAAACTAACATACATATTTAAATTACACTTTGAATCGATTGTTCTATGTATTGTCTCAATGGCGGTGGGGCGATCCTCATTAATGTATTCAGATTTTCTTAGTCCAATTGCAAATGCAAAATTTTGCCCATGAACCTGTCACTTAGGAACAGGGGCAAACTTCTCATATATCAATGAGTGCAAGTTTAAGCTCAATGATAAGGGGCCACCTTTTTATAGCCGAGTCCGAACGGCGTACCGCAGTGCGACACCTATTTGGAGAGAAGTTTTAAATGGCATAGTACCTCACAAATGTTGACAGCATTAGGAGGGGAAAACCACCGCTGAACATTTTTCTGATGGTCTCGCCAGGATTCGAAGCCAGGTGTTCAGCGTCATAGGTGGACTTGCTATCCTCTGCGCTACGGTGGCCTTCCCCTCCTCCCAATTTTATCTTAAGTTCTTTAGACAACAGTTCAGTAAATAAAAATTCCTTTTTATTTCATTTGTCCCAACGTTTCGTCAATTTTTGTTGACATCTTCAAGGGATAGATACGTCTATTTAATTAAAACATAGCATTAATTTGAAATTTTCATGAAAATGTAGTTAATTTATAATAAATTAGGATATGATTCACATGAATTTTGTCTTTAATTATTATTATTAATTATATTAGAGAAAATTTAAATTTTAATATCATAGATCTTTATATTGCAACACGGTAACATATACTAATATTGTTTGTGTCCTCTTTCAAGTTCATCGCCCTATCTATTTTTAGTTTTATTCTCAAGCTTTCTAAAGGGTGTCTCTTTCTCTCTTTGTTTTCTTTATCTAGTATTTTGACATTTTCCAAGTCTGCCCTATGTCCACTTTTCAAAATATGTTGCGCCAAAGCTGTTTCTATGTTCCTTTTTCAATATCAACTCTGTGTTTTCCCATTCTTGTTTGCAGCGTTTGTTTTGTTGTTCCTGCATATACCAAGTCACAGCTTTGTGCGTTAGTTCCCTTACATTCTATTTCGTAAACGACATTGCTTTGTTGTTGTTTGTCGAGTGGAGTTTTGACGTTGGAGAATATTTTGTTGTTTGTTTGATTCGCTCTGTATGCATATTTTATCTAGTTTGTTTTGTTCATCAAAGCTTTTGTTATCTGTTAATCCAGGGATGTATTTGATGCTACAATATCGTTTGGTGTCTCCATTCGCCGTAGGGTTGCCATAAGTGCTGTTTAGTTTGCGTTTTATTTCGTCGAGAAGTTTATTAATTAATTTGGGTGGAAAACTATTGGTTTTTAATATTTTGGTTATTGTTTTGCAATTGTCTTGATTGAATTGTTCGTCATTGATGCGGAGTACTCTGGTGACGCTACTTCAAAGTTAGTTGGAAGTAGCACATTTTAATTAGACTTCGAATCGATTTTTCTATGTATTGGCTCAATGGAGTTATGGCGGTTGGACGATCCTCATTAATGTTGATGTCATATTTCTACTCTATTTCAAAATACTTTTCAGTTAAATCACATGTTTCAATTGTCATATAAACTAAAAAGATTCTCCCCAAAGATGACTAACTTAACTTAAAAATGCATAATTTTTAAATTTTTTAAGGAAATTATTCCTTTGGTGAAGACTTTCGACTAATGTATAAGTCGAATTTTTTTGTGTAAAAAAAGTCGACTACCTTTCCTGGTTATGGGACTACCTGTCAATGTCAGATTCGTACTCTACTCCCAAATATCTCTTATTTGAGTTCCATATTGTCATGATTGAAATATTTACCCAAAAGCTAAAGATGTGAGCATTTGGGTTAGAGGGTGTGGCCTCATGACACTACGGACATCACCTGAGTCACCTGGTGATCAAAATACTAAAAAGTTACTTCGAAAAAATTAGAATCAGGAATTCTGTGCTTCTCAAACAATCCCCAATTGTGCTCCATCCCACGCTCCTAAGTCTGTTCAAGGTTTTATGCCCCCTCCTTAGTGCAGGTGTCTGTTAGAGGCGTAAGCCGGGCGATGACATACGAAATGCTTCAACATCTAATCATCCTCCCTAAAAGCACTGCACATGCTTCGTAATCCTATGTGTCCCGTCATGATACTGAAAGCTATACTGATCTCATTCGTACTTCTTTTCGGCAATAGCCGCGTCTTCTAACAATCTGTAACACCCCATAAGATTTTCATCATCTTAGTGACAGTTTGACTGTTCCACAATGCGCGTTGGCCGCCGTAAGATCTGGCTCCTTTGCCCCGAAAACCTTCGGATTAGCCAAGTTTACTGACGTTAGTCCTCTGACCTTCACGGTCAAATCGTGGGCTCTTTCATTCCCTATTACTCTGCTTAGACTCCAAGACTGTAACTAGAAGGTAGCGAACAAAAATACGCCTAAGTCGAGCAATCAATCTCAGAGATCTTTCAGCTTAAATAAGTCTTACTTATTTGTTTTTCTTTCTCTCTCTCTCTCTCTCTCTCTAGCTACAAATGGTTTATTCCACTCACCTATTTTAATGACCAAGATGACACTGTAAGACGTGCATGGTTCCTTCCAGAGCAGCAGGCTGTGACTGTAGCCGTGCCCATTACCAGTAAATGGTTGAAGATCAATACTCATCAAGTGGGTTATTATCGTGTCAATTATGAAGACGAAATTTGGCAGGAAATTATTGGAGATTTAGTAGCTACTCCAACAAAATTCGATATCGCTGATCGTGCTCACTTATTAAATGATGTGTTTGCATTAGCCGACGCTAACCAGGTGGCCTATGGAATTGCTTTGGATATGACCAAATATTTAGAAAAGGAAACGGACTTTGTACCCTGGTATGTGGCAGCCACAAAACTTCAAGCTCTTCAAGTAAACCTCGTGAAGACGGATATCTACATGGATTATTTGAATTATGCCCGCAAGTTGATCAGCAAAGTTTACCAAGAGGTTACCTGGAATGTGGATGAAAATGATCATCTTAAGAAGTAAGTAAGCAGAGGCAACTTTACTAAGTTCTAAATTTGTAGAAGATAGCGGAGGCTATGCCAAAAGAGAATGCGGGGTCTCTTGCACTTACAAATTTAAAATTGTGTTTACGAAAGTTGCCTAGTATGAATCGATACTAAGAATAAATATAAAAACTATATTTATGGTCTTTTGCAGTCGCTTGCGTGTTAGTGTCATAACAGCTGCTTGTTCATTGGGCTTACCAGATTGTTTGAACCAAGCCGCCAGTCGTTTCAATGCCTTCTTGGAAAATCCCACCACCAACAAACCTGATCCAGATTTACGTGAAGTTATATACTATTATGGCATGCAGAGAGTAGGCCAGGAGAAACAATGGGACCAACTCTGGGAGATCTTCCTCACTGAAGTTGATGCAAGTGAGAAACTCAAACTGATGTATGGATTATCAGGCATCAAGGAGCCTTGGATATTGAAAAGGTATGCCCTACAACTATTCTAAGGAAAAAGGATAGGATTTTTAAAAATAAAGTATTTTTTTTTTCTTTTCAAGATTCATTGGTTTGGCCGCAAATGAAAACTTTGTCCGTAGCCAAGACTACTTCACCTGCATTCAGTACATAGCCGCCAATCCTGCTGGTCATTCTCTGGTATGGGAATATGTTCGTGAAAACTGGGTGGCTTTAGTGGATCGTTTTGGTTTGAGTAATCGTTACTTCGGCAACATGGTTCGTGCGATTACGAAAACCTTCACTACTGCCTCAATGTTGGAGGAGGTGAATGCGTTCTTTGACAAATATCCCGAAGCCGGAGCTGGTACTACTTCCCGCAAACAGGCTTTGGAAAGTGTGAAAAACAATATCAATTGGCTTAAAAATAATTTGGGGGATGTTGCAATGTGGTTGCAAAGTAATATGTAAATAGCTATGATTGCAGTTAAAATATATAATTTAATCAATTAACAGACATGTAAATGTTTATGTGATACCTTAATGGTATAGCAAATTCAAAAGCTATTAAACAAACTAAAACTCTCTGCTTGCGGTACAACATTTTGTACAAATAAAAGAAATCCCCAGCGCTTATTTTAGTCATACTTCCTTTATTCCATATTATCGAAGAGGGGTATTCGGTTTTCCAATTTTTAAAAATTAGATATCTCGGGAATGATTCAAAAACAAGTGAAAACAAAATGTAGTTGGGGAATGACCTATCCTCAAAATTTCTTAGGGAATATGTAGAGCAATCTCGATATATGGAATTCAAATTATAAGTACTTAAGGGTAGAGCAAAGGAGTGAGTGTGCCCATCACTGGAGTAGATTAACGATATGACATAGAAATTTGTGTCCAAGAATCTGGGAGCCGCCTTTCTAGTGTATATGCAGCTCCAGAAATTTATATTTGAAATTATTTGAGAGCTTAATACGAATCTGACATACAAACGTGGACTAAGTGTGTTGGGGCCGTCTTCTTTCTGAAAAACTCCAATCTGAATTATTTGTGCCAGTGGAATACGAATATGGTATTAAAACCTAAATCTAAGAATCTGAGGTCCATGCAGCTCCCTACAGGCTTCAAGGCGCTCCCAAAGTGTTGCCAGAGAAAAGGTTTGTATGGGGGCTATATCTTTAAGTGAACCTATGTGAATTTTTTTTTGTGTGCTGGTAGTGGAAGTCATAAATGTTCTTCTTATTTCCATCTTAAAGTACTAACTATATACAGTCGGACCTCGTTATCCGGCATGCTCGGGATAATCGATTTTGCCGGATAACAGAGAAATATGATTTAGAGTTTTTACATATATGTATACCCTACACCACCACTGTGGTAAGAAAGAGAAGATCTAGATCCATCGATAAATATACCGATCGACTCAGAATCACTTTCTAATTAGATTTATGTCCATGCCCGTCCGTCTGTGAGTCCATGTATTCTTTAATCAAACGACCTGCGCCGTACTTGTTGTACAATCATCACGAAAATTTGCACATATCACATTTTTGGCCCAAGGACGAACGCTTTTGATTTTGTTAAAAATGCGTTCAGATTTAGATAAAGCAACATATCTGCTAAATTTCAAAAAAATCGGTTCAGATTTAGATATAGCTCCCATATATATGTATCGCCGATTTGCACTTAAGTGGCCGTACTGGTCTGCACAAAATTTGGAACGGGTTGTTTTGTTACTGATCTTAACATATCTGCATATTTTCATAAAAATCAGTTAAGATTTAGATATAGCTCCCATATATGTGTATCGCCCGATTTGGACCTATACAGTGGACCATCCTCGGTGGACTAGCCTCGGATTCAGGCCCCATTTCGAGACTACGGCCCGTCTACATAGTGCCAAACATCGGCGAGCCTTCTCAGTGCGCTCTAAGTCCACTTTTTGTTCTTCCCCATGTTCCAAGGCTTTTAGGTTTTAATACCCACAAATAGAGTCACATTTTGCACAAAAAAATGAGAACGAGCGAATTCCCATCTTCGACTTATTTTCATTTTGTTTGCTTATTAAAATATAATGGTAAAGTTTGCTTGTTATACCGGATCATCGAGGTTCAACTGTATGATGCCACACATTTACCTGCAGGCTTCTGCTTTTTCCAGACCCTAACTGACATTTTGTTGAATACTTCGTCAGTAAACTCACGTTTAAGTGATGCCGTGTGGCATCTCATCCTCAAACTTCTGTAGCTTACATATATTAAGGTGCTTTTTGAGAGCGTTAGCGATATTTTGATGTATAGCTTGTCATGGAACTCTGGTATACAAGGAAGTTAAACTATATATTTAGCCCATAGGATCGAGACGTCCATATCAATCCACGCGGATCTTCATCAATAAAATGTCTCTATTTTAAATCTTAAAAGGGTAGCTTTATTCGTTTGTTTCGAGAAACGGGTGCTTTAGGGCCACGGATCCATATTCTGAGGTTTTACAAATGGAATGTATAATTATTATATTACCCTTAAATTAGTGTACACCCCAAACCTGAAATAACCGTACAAAATGTTAAATCAATTTGTTGTCCTGAAGGCTATCACAAAATTATCCGCCAAAGGCTTCGTATTCTATTCTGCTTTCGGCATTGTCGCTGAAATGTTTTATTGTTTCGCGAGCGATATTTGACATTAATCATTAGTTTTAATTTTCATAGGAAAATACCATAAGTACAAATTTATGGTTTTATATTTTTTTCGCAAATAAATAAAATAACAGAAAGAAAAAACCAAAATTGAAACAAAAAAAAAACGAACCATTAAACAAGTAGAAATGAAGCCGACAATGGTTTCAAGCGTTACCACTAAAATTTCTTTTTGCCATTTTCCTCACTATAAACAGAGTACTACTTTTCCGCCTATTTTTAGACAACGTTTCACCGAGGTTTTTTTTATATGGAGTGTGACAGCATCCCGCTTGAAAAGCTGAACAGAATATTCAGCTAATGCTGAAAACTCTGACACATTATACACGAGTAATATTCATCATTACACACCCTGTGTTTAGCAATTTTGATAGTTTACAATGGTAACACCTAAAAGTATGCTTAAATTTTTTTGGACATAATTGATTAAAACGCTACATATCTGAGATCGGTTGCATTCGCTGGTTCTTCATGTTCCACCGAACCAATGATTTATTGGTTTATGTTTTATTTAAAAAAAATGGCCGAAAATCATGGCTACAAGAATTTTAAAGTAGACATCGCACAGCGTGATGGAAATGGAGTGGAAAATTATGCTAATTTTGAATAAAAATGTTGGTACGAATTTTCGAATGGTTATAGCTAAAGCGGTAACCAGATAATGTGTTAAATTTCCCCGAAGCCAGAGAGCTGTAAAAGTTGGTCACCTCGATTAAACAAAAATTTGTTCCTCTTTTAATTTTTGACAGGATTGGTCCTTGGACAATTGCAACGAACAAATAAATGAATTAACGTAAATTTGCCATGAACATTTCATTAAAGAACAGGGCGATACTTCTCTTATATCAATGAGTGGTGTCCCATACAATTTTAAGCTCAGTGATAAGGGACCTTCTTTTCATTGCCAAGTTTGAATGGCTTGCCGCAGAGCGACAACTCTTATTTAGTAGAGAATTTTACACGACTGATAACTATGACATTCCAAGCACTTCTTGGAAGTTGGAAAAGTAATTAGATCTCTCCAAGAGAGCACAGACAGTGTGCTGCGGAGGGAGACAAAGTCGCAACAGGAACGTATGAAGCGCCCACGGTAAGGGTAGGGTAAGGAGCTATCCTCTTTCGTCAGAGTGATAAGGAAGCACAACAAAGATGAGCTGACTTCTGCAGTTATCGATATCGGAAGTGAATCCGGTAGTATTCAACAAGATCATCGGCCCCAAGCGGGGGATCTGGTTAACGAGTGTATTTACGAACATGTGTGGAACTCTGAAGAAGGTCCAACCATACCAATGATAAGCTGCTAGTATGGAGGGGACATCTTTACATTGCGCTTTGCGTAAGCAGAATGTGTTGATACCGTCAAAAAGCTTGTCGGCAGTATCCACACTCTCCGGGACGGCGCAAAGCTCGACCTGGTGAGAAAAATGGACATCCTCCAGCTCACAAAGACGCCTTCATCAAGGGATGGGACAGCATATTCGAGACGGAACGCATGTTGGATTCTAAGGCAAAAAAACCAAAGTTTGATCGCTGTGAAATGGGAGGTATTTTACAGGGAGGAGAAGGAAGAAGAAATATTCCTTGTGGTGGGCATTGATCAAGTATTATTGACAAGCTGGTAAGGATAAAAGGCATGGCGACATACGAGGGCAAGGCTGTATTTTTTAATATTGGGAAGACTTAGATAAGGAAGGGTCCTCATTTTGAGACATCAGGCCGTGAACTGGAGGCCAACGAAGAAAGCATTACAGACTCTCTAAATAATGGGAAGACTAGGATAAGCAAAAATCCTTGGCCCTTAAAGTAAATATAAGCTTCGTGTTCCACCTTCAATTACAGTTTGTATTAGCGCCGCTCGCTGGTTATTTGGACCCAAAATTTGAATACGACATTTGTTTCTAGTCTCTAATACCTATCATTTGATACCCATATTGTGCCTATCCGCCAAATGTTTATCTTGGGTGGAGTTGTTGGGGTATGATATCAAAAAATCATATAGCCTATGTTTCCAACCTACACAATCTGGGAAAATGTTAAGAAAATCGGTTCAGCCAATTTTGAGTCTACGGAACAAACCGAGTCCTATATAGTAATAATTGGTCAATATGTCCATTTGGGGCTTCAATCTGATTTTGTATGCCAGATTCGTAATCTGCTCCCGAATACCTATCACTTGAGCCCCATATTGATATGAATGTTCAGTTTGTCTGCTTGGAGGAGTTTTGGGGTAAGGTCGACTTCATGGGTAATTGAACCCAATTTTTAATACCAAATTCTTATTCTACTCTTCAATACCTTTCATTTGATACCCATATTGTCATTATCGGTCCACTTTTGATTTTGGGTTTTGTTTTCGGCATAAGGGGGAGGGTCCACCCCTTTCCGATATCAACAAACTATAAAACATGTTTTCCATCCAGCCCATTTCCGCAATCTACTCCCAGATACCTTTCATTTGAGTCCCATATTGTCATGATCGTCCAATAAACCTATTTTAGGGGGTTTTGGGATGGGGTTGGTTGGACCCAAGATTTTATTTGAAATTCGTACTCAATTCCTCCTTACCTTTCATTTAATACTCATATTGTTATTATCGGTCCACTTTTGATTTTGGGTGGTGTTTTTGGGGTAACGGGGGAGGGTGCATCTCCTTTCGATATCAACAAACTATAAAACGTGTTCCTCCTTTCTGTCCATTTCCGCAATCTACGCCCAAATACCTTTCATTTGAGTTCCAATATGCCATGATGGTCCAATAAACCTATTTTAGGGGGTTGATTGGACCCAATTTTTTATATGAAGTTCGTACTCTACTCCTCAATACCTTTCATTTGAGTCCCATATTGTCCCCATCGGTACACTTTTATTTTTGGGTAAGGCAAAGGTCCACCTCCCTTCCGATATCAAAAAGTTATATAGCCTATGTTTCCTTCCAAATAAACCTACACAATCTGGGAAAATTTCAAGGAAATCAGTACAGCCGTAACAAACCGAAAAAACAAACAAACACAAAATGATTTTTTTACGCACCACCGTAGGATTGGGAGTATATTCATTTAGTCATTTCGTTTGAAACACATCGAAATATGTCAATTTCCGACCCTACAAAGTTTATACATTTCGGATCGTCGTAAAACTCTAAGACGATTAAAGGATGTCCGTGTGTCTGCCCGTCTATCCATCTGTCCGTCCGTCTGTAGTAATCATTCTACAGCCTTGAAAAATTGAGATATTGAGCTGAAATTTGGTACAGATACGTCTTTTTGATGCACGCTGGTTAAGTTCTTGAACGGGCGAAATCGGATATAGCTGCTATATAGACCGATCTGACGATAAAGGGTCTAATGCCCATAAGTGCTTTATTTTTTATCCGATTTCGCTAAAATTTTAAGCAGTGAGTAGTTTAAGGCCTCCTATATCTGACCCAAATATGGTTTAGATCGGAATAAATTTAGATATAGCTGCCACCATATAGACCGATCTGCCGATAAAGGGTCTGAAGCCCATAAAAGCATTATTTATTAACCGATTTCGCTGAAATTTGAAACAGTGAGTTGTTTTGAGCCACCCAATATAGAACCCAAATATGGTTTAGATCGGACTATATTTAGATATAGGTGCCATATAGACCGATCTGCCGATAAAGGGTCTGAAGCCCATAAAAGCATTATTTATTAACCGATTTCGCTGAAATTTGAAACAGTGAGTTGTTTTAAGCCTCCCGATATCCGAGCTTAATATGGTTGAGTTCGGACTATATTTAGATATGCTGCCATATAGACTGATCTCCCGATAAAGGGTCTGAAGCCCATAAAAGCTTTATTTATTATCCGATTTCGCTGAAATTTTAAACAGACATCCGTCCCAAATATGGTTTTGATCGGACTGTATTTAGATATAGCTGTCATATAGACCGATAGCCGATTAAGGATCTGAAGCTATAAAAGCTTTATTTATTACCTGATTCTGATGAAATTTGAAATGCAAAATTCAACAGTGACTTATATTTGTTAGAGCCCTCAATGTCCCTAAGTTATCCAATTTTCGCCGGATTGTGACGAAAGGGGGTTTTCAAATGTACCCGAGGTGGTGGGTGTTCAATGTTCGGCCCGGCCGAACTTAATGCTTTTTTACTTCTTATATATAAGAAGATTTGCAGACAATATATCGTATAAACGCCACTGTTTACCTGCAGGGTTTAAATATTATTTAGGAACAGTTGTGGTGTCAAGGTCATTATATCTATGCATTTAACAATATAAAGTGGGCAAAGTTATAAATTCAAATTTATAGGAAAGAATATCTTTTGTGAACATTGCATAGCCGGCCCAAAGAACTATTGCAATTGGCCTACAATACGAGCCAATATATACACTTTTGCGATGTCTTCATTGGCGTCATGGGTCAGAAATAAGCTCTCGGCTGTTTTACGATGCACGAAGAGTTAACAGCAATCATGCTTCTTTGGCAATGTTCATTGGAAAGTCATCTAAAATGTCATAAATATGAGACAATAAAGTAATAGTCCCCAGTCCAACACGATAAAATCTGCGATAATATCCCCGCCATAAATGATTGGAGCGGACTGGGTAATAGTGTGTGTCACGATGAGGAAATCAAGTTCAGGTGCTAAGTGAGATTGTTGGATAGTGTCAGTCAACGGTTTTCCATTCGATAGGCAACACCAACAAGAGTAAAACATTGAATGCTGCCGCGGATGTCAAGGATTAACTTTCAACATATTAAGACCCTATTTCAACCATGCTATGTAAGTTAAGAGGATAGGTTTTTTTTTTTTTGTATATAAGGAAAGTGATGAGCATTTCTTAAAATTTATATTTTTCTCCCGGCTTTAGTGTTAACGGCCAAAAATTTGGCAATTTTCTTTGCCTTGGCCACCACCGCATTTTGCATCTCCACTATTGTTTTGGCTGTAGAGAAAGCTGATTTGGAAGATGAGTTACAAGATGCCTTAGATAAATTGGATACAATCTCCACTATACCAACATCCACATCTACAAGCACTGCATCTACTCCAACACCCTCACCCTCACCATCAACACCAACCTCATCACCTACAAGTCCAGGCCCTTCCGATAGTACACCAGGAGGTGAATCCACTACTCCCGATGGTGAAACTACTCCGGGTGGAAGTTCATCTACTGGATCTACCGCATCATCTTCACCCACTGCCACACTTCCGCCATGGCCTACAGTACCTGGAAGTGATCCAACATTCCCAACACTTCCACCCGGTCTTCCAAATCCCGAAGAGGTTAGTGGTAATTAATTATGTTTGTAATGATTAGTTGAAAAAAGTGAACGAACGATCAACCAAACCAAGGATAAAAGGACAATTACAAGGCTTTAGCGAAATTTTTTGGTTAACTAACACAAGACGACAAACATTCATCCATTTTCCAAGGTGTCAAATTTTGTGCTGATAAAATACAGCGGCCGAAATACCGCATACGTGATGTTATGCCACTTTTATACATGTGACATTTTTAATGAATCATGATCGATTTAAAAATTCACGTTGTTAAATTTCACCACCGTAGCGTAGAAGTTAGCAGGATTCGAATCCTGGCGGGACCATCAGAAACAAAATTCAGCGGTGGTTTTCCCCTCCTAATGCTGGCAACATTTGTGAGGTACTAAGCCATGTAAAACGTCTCTCAAAAGAGGTGTCCACTACGGCACGCCGTTCGGACTCGGCTATAAAAAGGAGTCCCCTTATCATTGAGCTTAAACCTGAATCGAACTGCACTCATTGATATGTGAGAAGTTTGCCCATGTTCCTTAGTGGAATGATCATGGGCAAAATTTTTATTTCCTTATTGGGCGAGAATTTTTGATAGAGACAGAGAGAGATTTCGAACAATATTACTTAATTACATCTCTGTCATGCTGAAAAAAATACACTCGATATCGGCGAGTTTCTGAGACTGCCGGAGTTTACCAACTCCCAGGTAAAATTATGTGCCATAACGAAAGTCAAAAATGGCCCAGGATTTGTGTGGCATAAAGAAAAAAAAATCACAAAATTTTTTCCAATTAAACATTCTAATGAAAACAAACTTGTCCGGACTTTTCCAATTACGACAGTGATTGAAATTTAACCAATTTTCAATTTAATAATTGATTCAATAATTTTTTTATTGAATCTGAACTTTTTTCAAATTACAATATATTATTTCCATTTTATATTAAAAAATTCATTGATTCACTAATTTTTTTACCCACCACCGTAGGATAGTCATTTTGTCATTCCGTTTGCAACACATCGAAATATCAATTTCCGACCCTACAAAGTATATGAATACTAAGACGATTTAACGATGTCCGTGTGTTTGTCCGTCTGTCTGTTGTAATCACTCTAGAGCCTTCAAAATTGAGATATTGAGCTGAAATTTGGCACAGATACGTTTTGTTGATGCACGCTGGTTAATTTTTTGAATGGGCCAAATCGGACCATATTTGGATATAGCTGCTATATAGACCGATTTTTCGATAAAGGATCTAATGTCCATAAAAACTTTATATTTCATGTTGAAATATGAAACAGTGAGTAGTTTAAGGCTTCCCGACAACTGACCCAAATATCGTTGAGATCGGAGTAGATATATAGATACAGCTACCATATAGACCGATCTCCCGATAAAGGGTCTGAAGACCAGAAAAGCTTTATTTATTACCCGATTTCGCTGAAATTTACAACGTAGGTTATATTAAGCCTTTCGACGTCCGACCCAAATATGGATTAGGTCTGTCCATATTTAGATATAGCCATCATATAGACCGATCTCCTGATAAAAGGTCTGAAGTCCATAAAAGCTTTATTTATTACCCGATTTCGCTGAAATTTAAAACAATGGGTTATTTTAAGCCCCCCAACATCTGACCAAAATATTGTTCAGATCGGACTATATTTAGATATAGCTGCCATATAGACAGATCTCCCGATAAAGGATCTGAAGGCCATAAAAGCATTATTTTTATCCGATTTCGCTGAAATTTAACAGTGGGTTATTTGAAGCCTCCCGATATCTGATCTAAATATGGTTCAGATCGGGCTATATTTAGATATAGCTGCCATATAGACCGATCTGCCGATAAAGGGTCTGAAAGCCATAAAAGCCTTATTTTTTATCCGATTTCGCTGTAATTTGGAATAGTGCGCAGTTTTAAGCCTCCCAATTTCCGACCCAAATATGGTTTAGATCTGACAATATTTAGATATAGCTGCCATATAGACCAATCTCCCGATAAGGGGTCTGAAGCCAATAAAAGCTTTATTTATTACCCGATTTCCCTGAAATTTGGAAAAGCGAGTAGGTTTAGACCTCCCAACATCCGACCTACATATGGTTTTGATCGGGCAATATTTAGATATAGCTCCCATATAGACCGATAAGGGGACTGAAGCCCATAAAAGATTTATTTATTACCTGATTTCGCTGAAATTTGAAACAGTGAGTTTTTCTGAGCCTCACGATATCAGACCTTAATATGGTTCAGATCAGTTTATAATTGGATATATCTACCAAAAAGACCAATAGTTTGTTCTACAAAATCGAATTTGGGTGCATAAGTTATCAAATTTTCACTGGATTGTGACAAAAGGGGGTTTACATATATACCCGAGGTGGTGGGTATCGGCCCGGCCGAACTTAATGCCTTTTTACTTGTTTAGACCTTACCTTGCTCTCTAAAATGTCTCAAATAGAAGAGTTCATCGGATTGGCTGCTGGCAAATTGTACAGCCAATATGTGGACAAAATGAAGGTTTAGGTGCCTCTTTTCGTGACGGTGACGAGTTTTGTTGTTACAGCTATTCGGAGCGATCCGGCGGAGCTACGCGGGAGCGTAAACGGAAGCCGAGCAGCCGGAGCGGCATTGAGATTTGAAACGGTTCCGCCTCGAATTATGATAATTTCGGTCCCATTCCGACGAAAACCGCGCCGCTCTGCTTCAGCTCCGGTCCCCGCTCCGGTTCGTTCTAAATTCCTGTTTACGACCGAAATATTTGCTCGGCCACGGCCCCAAATCAGCTATCATAAAATTTCGCCATAAGTCGCCAGGCTAGATGAAAACGATTGGAGAGAAGTCATCGGCTACCTATACCATTATAACAATTTGAGTCCGTCAACACTAAATTGTGATTTTCAGCAAAATATAACGCAACCACGTTTTTAGTGGCCATAGTGATTTTAGGTACCAATAATCGAGTGTGGCTTTTTCTAGATTCTGATTGCCTCCGGTCTTTAAAGGATATTTTGGTAACCCATCGCTCCCTGCAGTCGTATTCCTTAGGCGGTTAAAGACATTCTTTCCTCTTTCTGCCTGGTCAGTATTTACCCAATACCGTCGTTAAAAACTGTTTTAGGATGTATCCTTTTCACTGCTGCAATCCCATATGAAAAGTTTCGAAATATATTCTCTTCTAAAGCACTTTCTTTGTATGGCCTGCCAAATTACCATAAGCGCCTCGGTAGTCTGTTAACAGCAGGGGTTCGATTCCCAACGGAAACTTTGGTGTTTTTCAAATATGGCATTAGTATAAGCTACCTAACCTGCCAGTTAACCATTGCTTTCTCTACAGGACAATGTGCGTGTACCAACACCATACATCGTGTCTTAAAACGGATTGACCTTTATAACCTATGTATAAACCATGCTGCAAAAATACTTTTTCAAATCGTGAAAATGATGTCATTCAAATGTTGTAAGATTTATTCTCAACTTCCACAAAAGTAGTCAACGAGACGATATCTAAAAAATTATTAACAGATTTCGTTATTTTTAGTAGCATAATTATTGATTGGATTCCGATATCGTTCGTAACAAAAATTCCCCATTAAAACAACATTCAGATTGCCCATAAAAATATCCAATTAATAACTGATTGCACCAAACAATCTGAACTTTGAAGACAAATCTAAACGAACTGTTTATTTAAGCAATTGTGATGTTATCAAAATTAGAATTGTGACTACAACTTATAAACGATGCAGTAAAACAAGGCATTTAAGATTTCTAAATAAATAACATAAAATATCGTTTAATATCGACCTCAAACGGGCAATTGAAGGTTTAGGTATTGTGCCTCCTCCCACTTTTACCCTTTCCAACTTTGCAACTTTTGCTTATCACACACTAAGAGAAATAAATATCGAACGATTGCGATATTTGTGGCCAAAATAATTATCTCGGGATATCAGTTATGATATCGAAAACATTCGTCAAGTTTTATTGGCCGGCAATTAGTTGGTGATAATAAACCGAAAGAAATACCACATTGACCACCATATCAAATTGTGGCCACAGCAATCAAACATTTGAATTTAGTTTTAGTTGGAAATTGGCAAGAAAACGTGGAACTAAGGCCAAATAGGAACAAAGGCCAAAATGTTTAACTGGATCAGCACACTTAAGGGTAAGAATATTCAGTGGTAACAATGTCTTGCTAGTAAAAGACCCTGCTCACCTTTATTCCTTCATTTGTTTAGAAAAATGCAACGCTCGCACTATGGCCATATTCTTTGGCCTACTTTCTACCATCTTATTAGTGGTTGTGGTAGTGTTGGCAGTCGAAAATTCGGATAATGTCTATGATCTTAAGGAGGCATATGTGAAATTGGAGATTTTTGAGCTGTACATCCAGAACATGACAGCGACAACTCCAGCCACAGAGGGAACATAGCTTTTGTGTTATACTACACAGCCATCAGTAAATGCTCTTTTCCAGCCCAACTTCACCAACCTTAGCTATACGACCTTAGTCTCCAATAATTAAAAACAAATTTTTATTTATCGTTAAAATAAAGTTTATAACATCATAAGGAGTCATAACGATATCAAATGGTAGCTATATTTTGTGTTTCATATGAAGCGGTATTTGATTATATAACCCATTAAATTCATTTGAAAAAAAAGTAAAAATCGTCTGACAGGTTTAACATTTTGTATACCCAACTCCTTGGATTTTGTCGCGGCAATGTCTAAAGGGCAAAAGGTATAAAGTATTCATATGGATAAACATGAAGTTCATTGAAATCGGATAAAACAGAAGTCAAGGTCAAGAAATTCAATCAAGAAAAAGCCCTTCCGGATGTTAGCGTTCAATTCACTCATATTACCACAAACAAGTAAAAGCGTGCCAAGTTCGGCCAGGCCGAATCTTATATACCCTCCACCATGGATCGCATTTGTCGAGCTCTTGCCACGGTATCTCTAGTGGCTCAAGAAGTCAAGACCCCAGATCGGTTTATATGGCAGCTATATCAGGTTATGGACCGATTTGAACTGTTCTTAGCACAGTTGTTGAAAGTCATAACAAAACATCTCATGCAAAATTTCAGCCAAATCGGATAATAATTGCGTCCTCTAGAGGCTCAAGAAGTCAAGACCCCAGATCGGTTTATATGGCAGCTATATCAGGTTATGGACTGATTTGAACCATTCTTAATACAGTTGTTGGAAGTCATAACAAAACACGTCATGGAATATTTCAGCCAAATCGGATAAGAATTGCGTTCTCTAGAGCCTCGAGAAGTCAAGACTACAGATCGGATTGCAACCATACTCAGAACAGTTGTTGGAAGTTGTAATAAAACACCTCATGCAAAATTTCAGCCAAATCGGATAAGAATTGTGCCCTTTTAGCGGTTCAAGAAGTCAAGACCCAAGATCGGTTTATATGGCAGCTATATCAAAACATGGACCGATTTGGCCCATTTACAATCCCAACCGACCTACACTAATAAAAAGCATTTGTGAAAATTTTCAAGTGGCGAGCTTTACTCCTTCGAAAGTTAGCGTGCTTTCGACAGACAGACGGACGGACGGACATGGCTAGATCGACTTAAAATGTCATGACGATCAAGAATATATGTACTTTATGGGGTCTCAGACGCATATTTCGAGGTGTTACATTCTGTTGGAACACCTCGAAATATGCCAGGTCTTGACTTCTAGATTTTCTAGAGGGCGCAATTCTTATCCGATTTGGCCTATGTCATACCAAAACATATCGTTTTGTGCCAACAATTGTGTCAAGTATGGTCTAAATCAGTCCATATATAGCTGTCATAAAAACCGATCTTGGATCTTGACTACTTGAACTTCTAGAGGGCGCAATTCTTCAGATCAGATTTGGCTGAAAATGTGCACGTGAGGTTTTGGTACCATTTACAAGAACTGCGCTAAGTATGGTTCAAATCGTTTCTTAAGCTGATATAGCTTTCATATATACCCATCTTGGATCTTGATTTCTTGATCATCTAGAGTGCGCAATTCTTATCCGATTTAACTGAAATTTTGCACGTAGTGTTTTGGTATCACTTGCAACACCTGTGCTAAGTATGATTGAAATCGGTTCATAATCTGGTTTAGCTGTCATATAAACCGATCTTGGATCTTGACTTCTTGAGCCACTAGAGGGCGCATTTCTTATCCGATATGGCTAAAATTTTGTATGAAGTGTTGTGTAATGACTACAAAAAACTGTGCTAAGTATGGTTCAAATCCGTACATAACCAGATATAGCTGCCTGAGAAACCGAAATGGGATCTTGACTTCTTGAGCGGCATTATTGGCATTTTGCTGAAATTTTGTACAATGGCTTTTCTCACGATCTGTAACATACATGTCCAATATGGTCTTAATCGATATATAGCCTGATGCAGCTCCCATTTAATCCAATCTTTCGATTATGCTTCTTGAGCCCCTACAAGGCGCAATTCTTATCCGTATGGACTGAAATATTACCCAATGACTTCTACTATGGTCTTCAACATTCAATTCACTTATCCCTTATTCTTTGTTTGTCTAAAAAGGGATACCGCGCAAGGAACTCTACAGATGCGATCCATGGTGGAGGGTATAAAAGATTCGACACGTCCGAACTTAGCACGCTCTTATTAGCTTTTTAATAAGTACATATATGTTGTTCTTGGTGCTGTCGGTTACAAAATTAAAAACAGCTACGTTGTTCCTTGTGATTTCTTAGACCACTGAATAAGCGGTGGGTGCCGTTTGACTCATTCCTATAGAATGTGCGGTGATATCATCGATTTGAGACTTGACGTACATATGTTCTCTTTTTATATGATTTGGAACGAAAACCCAAACTAGAATTTGTTCGGTTTTTATATTGGTTGGACTGAGACCTTTCAAATGAAATCATTTTATTACGTATCGGTGACCAATTTTTTCTCCATACTTCCAAATTCACTGAGATCGTTTGAGATACTATTGCCACCATTGATAGCGTACTGGTAATATAGCATTTTCAAGTGCCTGGAGTCGACTCCGGAGTCTGAATTGGAGTCAAGTAATCTGCCTGGAGTCGGAGTCGATTCAAAATTGCTAGACTCTGCAGCCATGGTTGTTACCTCAGTTATTAGTCTAAACAGTAAACTATTACCAAATGTAATTTTAATATTTTATTTTAATTATTCAGGTTATTCATCGCCTACCAAGAGAAATACGCCCTATAAAATATAGACTCTATATTCATCCTGATTTGAAGAAGAACACCTGCGAGGGTACAGTTTCCGTACAAATCGAAGTCGATGTGCCAACCAACTTGATAGTCATGCATGCCAAACATTTGAAAATTGATTCCATCAGTATTCACAATATGATGGGACGCATGCGCATTCGCATCAAGAACTTCTATTTGGCCCCAGAACGTGAAATGCTCTTCATTGAACTGGACGAACTTCTGTATACGGCAACACCATATGTAGTTTCCATCTCATACGAATGCCAATTGGATGGTTTAGTTGGCATATATTCCAGTTCATATTTGGGAGCTAATGGTGAATCAAAGTAAGTGAAAAACTAAAATTAAGCAAATACAATCAAAATATTTCAAAACGGTGTATGTATGGCAAAAAAAAATGTATTAATGTTTAAACCTTTTCAGAACTATACATATTTTAAAATTAATTTTAAATTTTTCCAAAAAAAAATTTAAGGGGGTTTTCAGGTAATGAGGTCTGATTAAAGAATAATCGTAATTATATCCTCCACCATAGGATGGGGGTATACTAATTTCGTCATTCTGTTTGTAACACTTCGAAATATGTGTCTGAGACCCCATAAAGTACATATATTCTTGATCGTCATGTCATTTTAAGTCGATCTAGCCACGTCCGTCCGTCCGTCTGTCTGTCGAATGCACGCTAACTTTCGAAGGAGTAAAGCTAGCTTGCTTGAAATTTTGCACAAATACTTTTTATTAGTGTAGGTCGGTTGGGATTGTAAATAGGCCAAATCGGTTCATGTTTTGATATAGCTGCCATATAAACCGATCTTGGGTCTTGACTTCTTGAGCCTCTAGAGGGCGAAATTCTCATACGATTTGGCACGCGAGCCATGGTGGAGGGTATATAAGGTTCGGCCCGGTCGAACATAGTACGCTCTTACTTGTTTTAATTAATAATAAGTTTTTTAAAATTTCCGTTTGTTTCTCTTTTGAAACGAGCTCAATGATTAGAGATTGCAAATGGAAAAGGAAAGCCAAAGATAGCAACACACACCGACCACTAAGGGTCGCGTTTCGTCTTTAGTTAGAAGACTTTTCAACCATATTAGGTGTGATGGCTTCAAGGGCCGTGCATTCGTATGTTGTATTTGAATCGTATTAATTGCGAAAACACCTCTATGATACAATTACCACACTAGCCACGCTCGACAACCCTATACTTAGCTGTACTTTGCCCAATGGATGTATTTTTGCGTAATGACAGTGTTTTTTTTCTGTGGCAATTACACTTCTTCCGTAGAACATATGATTTTGTGCATCTGTTGGAAGTTGTATTGATTGCTTCAAACGCAAGACAGCGGCAACAGCTCTCGCTGTTGCTCCGTGTGCCCAGGTTCGAAACCCAGCCGGGCTCTGCCGAATTTTTTATTTAAAATTTTTAATCACATTTTTCAAAATCTGTGATCGATATAAGATTATTTGTGGTTAACGCAGTTTCAATTGAAAAATTAACTGTATGAATTTAATTTTGGGGTTAAAACCGATTTTCATTCTTTTTTTGTGTAGGAAGCAATCAATATAATCACTAATCGAACCTTTTGAACTTCGTACATCTTTGACTTTAGTTAAAAAAATAACTCACACTTTATTTATGTTGAAAATGTTTGCCAAGAAAGTTTTGGAAATTTTTCTCATTGTAGTCTAGTGTCAAAACAGTACTCCTATGCACCACATTTGATTTTGTTTTGAAATGTGGCTTCTCTTTAAAAATGCATCTCTTGTTTACTCTTAAATCGAATCAAAAAGCCGGTCTCAATGATATGCAAAAATGGCAAAGCCAATACAACAACAAGGAATGAAAATGAGAAAAAAAAATAAAATAAACATTCAAGCATTCAAACCATCACCCAACCAATACATCAAAACAAAGCTCAGCTCTGGACAAACGCACAAATTTACTGCACACACAGACTGAGTGGCTGAATGACGGGCGCAGCAAGTATGTATCGGCAAAGAAAGCCTTCGTGCGACATAGTCCCCCCACCCCCAAACCCACTTTCCCCTACAATAGCCCACATTTGTTGTTGTATTGGCACAAACCGAATTGGGCGGTTTATGTCGTTGCTGTTTTTGTTGTCGTTGTTGAGTTTACGGCAAGTCTTCACAGTTAAATTGAAGCCAAAACTAAAAATCAGTTGAGAGTGAACGTTGGACGAGAATTGACGACGCGAATAAAACTGAAACCGATCGCAAAGCAAAAGACGTTGCGTTGTTGTTGACTAAAAATATTATCTAAACTGCAAAAGTGCTTTTTTAATTAATAAAAAAAACTAACGGGTTCACAGGCACTCGGCAAATTATAAAAAAAAATTGTAAAACCCTAAATAATAGTCTTAGCTTTGAATGTGAAAATTTTATTAACGAGTATTGCAAATTTAAAAAAAAAAATTGTAAAAATTACAAATTTCACAGTGATTATTTGTGGTCATCAAGCCGAAGTAGGAAGGCATAGTTTATTTAGCCCAAAGGTTTGATGAGAAAAAAATCGCACATTACAAAAATGAAAGTTAAGCTACACAGCCATGGAGAAAAACAGATGTTAAAAACGAAGCAAAGAAAGGCAAAACCAAAACATTATTAATTAGAGGTCAAGTAACCGCTGCCATCCATCATACTTCACTCAAGCCCCCCAAAACCACTATGACTCGTCTCAGTGCTAGGAAATCATCAACGATTTTATGGTGGTACAACAAGCAAAGAGAGTTCATTTTTTTCTAAACTAAAATGTGCGATTGTTGCTCTTTTGTGCTATGAAAAGTGAAATCAATCGGAAGTTCCATTCAAAAAAATCTTCAAAAGAAACCCTAACAAAAAACTTTGCCGACATTCATTTTAAATACCATCAAATAAAAACAAAATAGCAAAATCTCTTGATGGAAAAAAGAAGAAATTGTCTCTGTTTTTGTTTTTTCCAATGACTTCTTTTAATGCCCTACTATGTTAAGTTAAGGCATGGTTGATTGCAGATGGAATTTGTTCAATCTTTTGAAATTATTTAATCAAAATTGAGAAGAATTAGAAAACAAAGAAAATTAATCGGGACACAGTAAATTTATAAATACATATTTTGGTTATATGTGAGCAGGATAAACTTAGGTTATGTTGAGGGTGCGTATATTAATCCGCCCCATGCCACTGAAGCCAGTGATCGGCTTGTTTTGTACTAAAAGTAACTTCGGGCAACGACATAGGAAATGCTGCAAAGAACTGTTGGATAGAATTGAAAAAATTCGGACAAACCGCTGTTTGCGAACGAGTAGAGATAATTATTTGAATGGTTAGAACTGACCCTAGGAAGTCCAAGCTGCCATTACATTTTCAAAAAATATTTTGCTGACTAGTACTTGAAAATCCGTTAAACAGGTCTGCATGAGGTCTAAAAATATGTCTTCTTGTCTTGAGGATTTTCGACTTTTAAGCCAAATAGACTGCCCTTGCATTCCCTCCTACTCCGCTATAGCCAAGCACCCAAACCCTAGGGATTGTGTCATCCCCAGAGAAGGCGTTAGTTAACCTCGTTCTTTCATTCCAAGACTGTTCACGAACTTACCGTCCTGGTTAGGCTTGCCTGGTCCGCAGACCAGGATGTCGGGAAACTTCTTATGAATCGGGATTAGTCGGGATTCTAAAAAAAGCATAACCAAAGTCAAAATTCGGTTTTTATTAACATAAAAAGAAAGAGCTCGTGAAATTCGGCCTGGTCGATTCTTATATTTCTTCCTCCACGGATCGAAGTCTTTGAACAAATTGTCGACGGCCAATCAGGCGATTACACATAGTCTACATATCCTGTTATAAACCGATTTAGGGCATGCTTCTCGTGGTTGATCGCTTCCTTGATGTTGAAAGTCATAGCAAAGCACCATGTCTAAAATTTCAACCAAATCGGATTATATTGGGTTGCCCAAAAAGTAATTGCGGATTTTTTAAAAGAAAGTAAATGCATTTTTAATAAAACTTAGAATGAACTTTAATCAAATATACTTTTTTACACTTTTTTCTATATGAAAAATCCGCAATTACTTTTTGGGCAACCCAATAATAGCGTCCTCATGGCGTTAAAGAAGTCTGCTAGGGTTATTATTTTTTTTTTGGGAGCTGTTTCAAATTTGGTAGAGGTATTCGTGCAAAATTTCAAGTGCGTAGCTTTACGGCTAAAGTTAACACGCTTTCGACAAAGAGGCGAATGGACAGGCATCTCTAAATCCACTTGATATACCATTCTTATTAGTGAATATATATACTTTACAGTTCGACCATTCTTTGGATGTTGAAATTTAAGACAGGACCATAACTATAGAAAGGGATGGTGTAAGCACCACCCAGAAATGTTCAAAACCGCCCCCTCCCACATAATTTTAAAAATTACATTATTTTCCACAAAAATTCTTATTTAATTGTTATTCATTCTATCTTCTCTTAATTTTCTTCGTTTATTTCTTATATAAATATCTTAATTATCTGTGACCACTAGAAATGTTTAAGACCACCACCCAGAAATGTTTATTCATTCACAGTACACTAGGTAACAGGTGAAATTCTCTCTTCTCTTGATTTTCTTCGTTTATTTCTTACTTTGTACCTAGCTCATTTTTAAAGTGTTGCATGACACATCTCTTTATTAAATATCTGTGACTTCAACAGCCCAAACCTTTTTATTCTCTAGTCTTCTAGGCAATACGAAAGTTCCACCAATCCAAGACTGTACTGCTGGAAGACACTTGGCTCTTGACCTCAAGTGTTTTCTCAGGTATCCGGACTAAAACGTCTTCCACAGGGACGCATCCAGTATTTATTTTTTAGGTGGGAGGGGAGTTGTCATATTAGAAAGTATAAGCTCTAACATTCGAAGATTAAGACTTCGGTTATACCGCGATGGTATAACCTGGTATTTTCCTCTTTCCATTTTCCCATCGCCTTCCAATGATTGGCTTTAGCAGTTGAAGTTGGTATACTTCAACTACAGACTAAACCACTTCCATTGTTCATTCATAGTACTCTAGTTAACCGGTGAAATTCTCTCTGCCCTCAATTTTCTTCGTTTATTTCTTATCTTTGTACCTAGCGCGTTTTTAAAGTGTCGCAAGACACATCTCTTTATTAATTATATGTGACTTCTAAAGACCTCTAAAATGTTCTTTCTTTTAGTCACTAATTCATTGAAAACAGCTTATTTTATAAAGGGACAAAAGCTGTTTTTTTAGTGAATTGGCGAACGAATCAAGCGACAAAAGGAAAAAGCTAGTTGTCTAGGCAGTTTATGTACACACAGTTCCAACGGTATTTTTAATGCAGAGAAGTTCCCATCTCTAGTTAACCGGTGAATACTTGGGCTAAACAACGCCCACAACATCAGCATCGTTTAAGCATCCCACCTATCTTACCTTGGTTCATTAATTTTATGATTATGGTTGTTCTTGAGAAGAGAGATGCATCAAAACAGTCTTAAAAGAATTTTTGTTTTGATGCATTATGCGGAGAAGGTTATTATGAGTAACATTCCTAACAAGTCTTCTTTGAGAAAATCCAAGCACGTTGACCACTCCTTAAAAGGTTTCAGAGTTTTAACAATGTGCAACCTACACTCTTGGAGTAATTTGTCTTGAAATCGCACATTAGCACACCTAAAATTCGACTTTTATGCTATTTTTGCCAATTGTTCCTGTTCTTGCTGGTTGCAGCAAGCATTGAAGCAGCGTTGCTGCTGCAACCACTGCTGCGGTCGCCACAATACAACAATGCCTATAATAACATCACTTGGGCGAAAGACCGCAAACATCATAAACAACATCATCGAAACATTTTGGCCTAAATTGTGGTGAACAGGTTTTGAATAAATCAAAATAATTGCTACCGAGCAAGCATGAAAAATTCTCATTCACTTGTCTCGATTTGCGTTGATAACGAAGATACATATGTTTGTCCATCAGTGTTTATTAACACTTCAATAAAACCTTTTCACACCAAACCGTATTGTTTTGTTTACAATGGTGATCGATCGTGCGGGCGGTGTGTTGGTCGTTTTGTCATGATTATTGTTGTTTGCAGATTTGTTGGCTTTGGAGTTTTCTACCACTTCAGTTTGTGTTGTTATTACTCATTGTTCTTGATTGTAACAGGTATGAAAGGTTGTTAAATTATTTATTTATTCATTCAACCATAACTCGCATACCACTCAGCCATCCGTCCATCCATTTCAGTGTTGTCCAATAGCACACCAATGAAAGTTTAATTACCAAGAGCATTTGAGAAAGAATGTCAATAATATGTTTTATATATATTTATTAGGGGTAAGTGTTAATGTGTGGCTGTTGACATACAAAATATCATGGATATATAAACCAGGATTTAATTATGAGTGGAATATTTCGTGAAAAAACGACACTCCGACAAAAGGCACAGAAGGGATAGACAGGCATGATTAAGCCTGCCAATGCTTCTATTGAAGCTGACTTGTCTATATAGACACATGGCATAATTAACAGGTAGTGTACCGTAAGCATCTGAGTAAATTTTTTTATCGCGAAGTGAATTATCTGCCAACGAGTTTTGGTTATGTGCGTGTATTATAGATAAGAACCATACACACACAAACAACAAGCAATGGCGCGAACTAGTTACATAGACAAAATCAGAGTTGCACTAATCGCTGATTTTGACAGATAGTGCACGCAATAATTTGTTTTTGGGCAACTGCCTCTACCTCTAGATCAATATATCTTGTATAGACATGAGTTTTAACATAGCCCCACAAAAAGTAGTCTAAAAGCGTTAAATCGCACGATTTAGGCGGTCAATTGACCGGTGACCGGTGCATTTTGGACAAAAAAAGTTGGATATCATCTCACCGAAGAAGTACGGGCCAATGATGCCACCAGTCCATAAACCACACTAAACTGTGACTTTTCTGGATGCTTTGGTAGCTCTTGCAATGCTTTTGGCTAATCGACAATTCTGCTTATTTACGTACCTATTAAGCCAAAAATGAGCTTCGCCGTAAAATGGAAGAAGCGTGCGATGAATTTTCTTAACAGAGCACGCATTTTGGTAACAAAATTGAGTAATTTGTAAGCGTTGTTCGTTTGTAAGATAATTTATGGTTAAATTATAGACCAAACTGAAAATTTTTGACAGTGAAACAACAGTCCTCTGGCTACGTTTCTGTTCTTCTCCATAGATTGCATGTGACAAGTTCCTTGAATGACTTCAAGTATATGTAATTTCAGCAAGCATGGCCCCTCCTGGGCCAAGAAGTGAAAACCCGAGATCGGTTTAAATTTTAGCTACATCAGGTTATAAACCGATTTGAACCATACTAAGCACAGTTGTTGGAAGTCATAACAAAACGCTACGTGCAAATTGGATAAGAATTACGCCCTCTAGAAGCTCAAGAAGTCAAGATCCGAGATCGGTTTATATGTTAACTATACCAAAACATGGACCGATTTGGCCCATTTACAATATCAATTTTCATTCGGCCTGCACTAAAAAGAAGTATTAGTTCAAAATTTTAAGCGCTTAGCTTTACTCCTTCGAATTACGGAATTACGAAATTACTATAGCCCCATCCTTTAAGCTGATTTAAGCTGGTTTTCAAAAAAAAAAAGTTCAAGGAAATTCTTTTAAGAGGAAAAAAATTGGGTGGAAATATAAAGTTACTCAACCTCAATTGGTCATGGGAATATTTTAACAAACTTTGGCACAATTTTTCTAAATATTAGTCTCCTCTGTATTTCATCTTCCTCCTAATACATAGGACAGCAGTAATGGCAATTTTAAACACCATCACCTATGTTTTTGGTTGTCACTTTTTTTTACTCTATTTTCTCCTTCTTCATCACCTGACTTGGAATCGGCTTTGTATTGGCATGATTAAAACCGCATTAAATACTCACTGGCGCGCGGTCTATTTTCTAAAGCCAATGCGTTAGACCGTATTTGGCTGTGGCACATTTTTTCTGGATTGTTGGGGATTCAGGTTGCATTGTTAGTGCTGCAATTTCTATCCTACTGTGAAATGCTGCTAAGCCATTGTGGACAAATGAAAACGCATTCTTACATGACTTTCCCAATAGAGTGTATGAAATGGCATGGAGCAGCAAATGTTTTTCTTTTTTCTCCCGCCCCTTTGTCATATCATCATTTCGCTTAAAGACAGGTTATTTACTTACCCACTCGATTGCCTTACTTTCTTTCCAAAGCATTGTTCACTGAACTTCATAGTAGAGAAAGAAGTCTTCATTATCAACACCGCCACCGTCATTATCATCATCGGGCATTGTAAAGCTGTCCAGGTAATTGGCTTTGTATTTATTAGTATTACCGGTTTTCGTGCCATTATTCTTGTTGCCTTCTTCTGTTTTGTGTGGCCTCTTCTTTTGTTGCAATTCATGAATTTTTTCTAAGCGGGCCCCATTGTGAGGCTGATGCTTCTTCATTTCGTTTTGTCGAAAAATTGTTTTCGTTTAGTGTGTTTCTCTCTTTTGTTGAATGTCATTCCGTCGATTGTGGAGTATTCTTTCTTTATTTGTTTTTTGTTAATTTTTTTAATCTTTTCATTTGTGATGACATTTTAAATTTAAGACATGATTTTTTTTTTCACAAAAAAGCCCAACTTTTGAATAGGGCACACTTCAGTAAGATATAGAAATAAGCATAGAGATATTGAAATCGTCCCATTAGCGAATAAGGTAAAGGTAAACTCCTATATCAGAGAGTTAGTTGCTGTTCTATTTTGTTGTAAAGGTCGGTACGCAGCTCTTACGGAATTTTTGTTTCCATAAGAAATGCCTTGACATGCCCTAACCGATATTTTGGGTTTGCTTTGTCTTACAGAGTGAGATTTTTTTCCACAGAAATGAATCAAACCCAATCATTTGATGATCATATTTTTCACTGTGCATTTGATTAATTCGTACTTAACAACGCTTCGATTTAAAAAATTTTAGTTTGTCAGCAAAAAACATGTGGCAGATTTGTCAAACGAGAGTATCTAACGGAAATTTTGCTACAGCTGCGTACAGGCCTTTACTAAACTTTAATTACAGTTTATATTTTAACTCCGGTACGCAGCTTTAGCGAAATTTTCGATGCTAGCACATGGTGACAATCAAGCATACAATCGATTGGCCAAAACTGTCACACTTTTTTGCCGATAACATAACTATACATTTATAAAGTAGCTATACATTTAGACGTTGTTATGTCCAAATAGATGCATATAGTTATGGAACAAATGACTTAATCATAAATTTTCATTAAATGAAGGAAGAAAAACGTTCACGAAAAAACAACAAGAGCTGCACACTGGCCATTAAAAAATATGTCTTTTTTGGAAAGTTTAAATTTTGTCTTCTAGACTTGCACTAGCTCTTAAGCGCAGTATGCACCTCTGGCGAAATTTTCGTTACCGATACCGTTATCGAAAATTTCGTTTGCTGTTACGCAGCTCAAATGAAATTTTCTTTGCGTAACAGGCACTGGTGATCTTTTTTTTGCAATCACGAACGAAAATTTATATTTTAATAGCTCCATGCAACATTAAATAAAGTTATTTGCAAAAAAAAAAATCAATTACAGCACATATGTACTTTATTAGCTAAAAATTATTAAAATTCGGCCAAAATTGTAAATCAATGTATGTCGCCATCTTGAATTATACACAATTATTTTTCAGTGGCGACATAAATGTCTTGGCTGCAACAATGACATAATTACCAGGTAGTGTACCGCAAACAGCTGAGTAAATTTTGTTTCTCGCGAAGTGCACTATCTGTCAACGAGTTTTGATTGTGTGTGTTTATTGTAGTTAAGAACCATAACACACAAACAACGAAAAATGGCGCGAACTAGTAACATACACAAAATCAGAGTTGCACTAATCACTGATTTTGACAGATAGTGCACTCAATATTTTGTTGAGCAACTGCCACTACCTGTAAATGAATATGTCTTGGCTGCAACCGAAAATTTCGGAGGAGGTGTATATCCAGCTTTGGGAAATTTTCGTTTTCGTAAGAAATGCATAGCCATATACAAACCCAACATTTTGGTTTGTTTTGTGTTGCAGGGTGACATTGTAAGCATATATGAATGAAAACCAATGATTTTATCATTGTTTTCACCATGTAATGGATTTTTTTCTTTCGTTATATACATTTTGTGCAAATTTTGCCAAATTTGCTTTAGCCAAAATTTTCCTTAAAATTTTTTATACCCAGAAGCGCACAACAAAGTTTGCACTCTTTTAAAAAACTTGAACTAGATGTTGTCGGAATGTGAAGGGGACGTTTAATTCACAAAAATCGTTATTGGTTTATGAACACTTGGGGTTGATCTGATAATTTCTCCAAATTTTGCACTATTTTTTCTACCACTGCCACAATATGTACCGATTTTTTCAAAATCTGTTCAGATTTAGATTTTTGATTTTATTCCGTTTGTAACACCTAGAAATATTCGTCTAAGAATCCATAAAGTACATCGTCTCGACATTCTGAGACGATCTAGCCATGTCCGTCCGTTTGTTGAAATCACGATAGCCGTCAAACCGCTTGAAATTTTGCATAGTTACTTAATATTGATTTAGATCGTTGGGGGTTGCAAATGGACTTCCTGAGCCCTTGGAAGCCGCAATTTTTGTCAATTTTGCATGTGGTGTTTATTTATGACTTTCAACAACTGTGCTAATTAAGGTCCGAATTGGTCCATTACCTGATATTGCTCCCATATAAACCGATCCCCCGATTTAGCTATTTGAGCCCTTACAAGCCGCGGGTTTTATCCAATATGGCTGAAATTTTGCATATAGTGGTGTGTTATGGATTTTAACAACTGTGTCAATTACAGTCGAAATCGGTCTATAACCAGATGTAGGTAACATATTTTACTAGAATCCATGGTGGTTGGTTCCCAAGATTCGGCCCGGCCAAACTTAGCACACTTTTACTTGTTCACTTATAGAGACATAGTTGCATCAATGTTAAACAGATGACATGGAGTTATTTATCAACAATATGAAAACCTCTGCCAAAGTCGGTTCAGATATAGAGTTCATATAGTGGTATTGCCCAATTGCCACTTATAGGTGGATATTGTAGGCTTCGCCCGACTTTTGCCTTGCCTTACTTGATTTTATTTGAAAAACCTACACTCATAAAAAAGTGTTGAAAATAGCAAACACTGTCTGTGGTTGTTAGTTAATTTTGCTACTATTACAGTAGTAGTTATGCTATTGCAGCGGTAGTTCTGCAATTTCAGAACAGCAGGCTTACTACTGAAAATTTTGTTGTTTGCTGAAAATGACTGCTGCTTAATTATGAAGGGGATGTTAGAAGGAAAAAAAATACAAATGTAGTGTCTCAGTGGGTGTTCATAATCACCACTGAATGTATACTTTCCATAATCTTTTTATACTCTCCACCATAGGATGGGGGTATACTTATTTCGTCATTCTGTTTGTAACTTCTCGAAATATTCGTCTAAGACCCCATAAATCGAAATGCCACAAGTCGATGTCATGCCATGTCCATTCGTCCGCCCGTCTGTCTGTCGAAAGTACGCTAACTTTCGAAGGAGTAAAGCTAGCGGCTTGAAATTTTGCACAAATACTTCTTTTTAATATAGGTCGGTTGGGATTGTAAATGGGCCAAATCGGTCCATGTTTTGATATAGATGCTATATAAGGAGTGCGCAATTCTTATCCGATTGGAATAAAATTTAGCACGACGTATTTCGTTATGAATTCCAACAACTGTGCTAAGTATGGTTTAAATCGGTTCATAACGTGATATAGCTGTCATATAAACCGATCAGGGGTCTTGAATTTCTTGAGCCTCTAGAAGGTGTAATTATTATCCAATTTGGCTGACATTTTTAACAACGGTTTCTCCAATAACATCCAACATACGTGTCAAATGCGGTCCAAGTCGGTCTAAAGCCTGATACAGCTCCCATATAAACCGATCTCCCTATTTTTCTTCTTAAGCCTCTAGAGGGCGCAATTCTAATCCGATTTGGCTGAAATTTGGCATTTCGTGTTTTGTTATGACTTCCAACAACTGTACTAAGTATGGTTCAAATCGGTCCATAGCCTGATATAGCTATCATATAAACCGATCAGGGGTCTTGACTTCTTGAGCCTCAAGAAGGTGTTATTATTATCGGATTGAAATATTGTACAACGGTTTCTCCCATGACCTTTAACATACGTGTCAAATATGGTTTGAATAGGTCTATAGCCTGAAACAGCTTCGGTCTATAGTCTGAAATAGCACAACAGAGAAAAGAACTCGACAAATTTGATCCATGGTGGAGGGTATATAAGATTCGGTCCGGCCGAATTTTTACTTGTTTCTTTAAATTTAGAAATAAAAGGCCATGCCAGACACTAGTAAAGCAAGAACCAAAAATGCGAGCGAGCCCAGTCACATTTCGAAATGTATACCAATGGATGCGATGTCATATGTACAAGGAATCTGTTAGCTTCTTTACAGTAATATTCCACAAATTAAAATCAACTCTTCCAACAAAAATTTTAAAATAATGCTTAAAGTAATCAAAACAAGTAACAGACAAGCATAAAAAATAGCATACCTTTTTTTCAGCAGATTTTTGTACTTAAAATAGCAGATTTTGTTTGCTTATTTAGCTGACCGAAATGTTTGCTAATACAGCAGCTCTGCTTGCAGAAACAGCAGTAATGCCGGCTTTCCCATTTTCAGCAGACAAAAACTGCTGTTTTGAATAACAAATTTGGTTGAGTATACTTATTCCTCACCTACTGAGCAAAGCCATAAGCAAAATTACCTAGTCTAACAGGATTTAATATCTTTTTAGGTCACTAGTAGGTGATTTTTTGAATATTTTAAAAAATATGTCAAAGAAAGTTTCAAAATTGTTTTTTCGTAGTACATATTTACATATTGCAGTTGTCTTCTATTACTTATTTTCACTTTTGGATTGCTTATAAAGCTAAGCTTACTTAAACTAATGAAAAAGTGGCATTGCCACAAATTAAAAGCTTAGAGGCGAGGTCTCTTTCTTACCAAATGTTTTGAGTGACTCACAATTACTCACACACTTGATAGTTTTGGTTGTCTCTTGGTTTATTGGATTTTAATATTTTTACTGCACCCAAAAGATTTTGAATTATGACCGATGAAGAGTGAATGTAGGCATATAGCGATAATTGCCAATAAGGGCATAAGTGTGATAGTAGGTGAGCTGCCACTGATGTTTTTGACGAGGATGTTTGCAATTTGCATATTCTCTGCACGTGCGCATGCGCAACATGAATGTTTTAATCGCGGTTTCGTTTATTTCACTTCAATTCAAAGGCACTCAGTGTCAGTGATTGACTTGACTATGCAATCGTTTATCTCCGCTTTTATGCCAGCCAACTGTGAGTTACCGAATGCGTCATGTGGGGATTTACGATAGCTGGCTTTAAAAATGGTGTATTTTCGTGGGCTTTTTGGTTATAACCAACACACAAGGTGGCAAAATTCAATGGTATTTGGCTGGTGGTATTAATTCTCGCTCTAGTTAGAATTCATGGGGAGTCTTCAATATTATTTGGTGCAATAACTTTGAATGTACCCTTGCAATTGCCGTTAATTCGTTATGAATGTTTGCATTGTTTTTAAATATTTTATTTATACGCCCCCATTGAAATTATCACCAAAGAAATTGTTTTTGTTTTACATTCGTATGTTACCATGTCAGGGCGTTGTATGTTTTTGTTGACAAGTGGTGAGACAGGTTGCTATTGGCTTTGGCTATGGCTAGATTGCAGACGTTTACTTTTTTTTTTATCTGGAGGTCTTGTCTTTGAACATTTCATTGTGGAATTAAAATTTGCAGTTATTTGTTTTATGCTGCGATAAGCATTTTTTTTATTTAATCAAATGCAAAAAAGCGGTTATGCTTGAAAATATCTAAACTTGTTAGTTTATTGGAAACTTACACTGGTATTCACAAAACTTAATGTAGATTTAAAACAAGTAAAAGTGTGCTAAATTCGGCTGGGCCGAATCTTATATACCCTCCACAATGGATCGCATTTGCCGAGTTCTATGCGCAGTATCTCTTCTTAGGCAAACAAAAAATATTGAATGAGAACTGTTGTGCTATTGGAGCTATTGTATATCAAGTTATTGTCCGATTCGGACCATAAATGAATACTGAACATTGTACAAGTTATTGTTTAATATTTCATTTCATTCGGATAAGAATTGCGTCTTGTAGGGGCTCAGAAAGCAAAATCGGGAGCTCGGTTTATATGGAAGTTGTATCAAGCTATTGATCAATTCAGATCATATTAGACACGTATGTTGAAAGTCATGAGAGAAGCCGTTGTACAAAATTCTGCAAAATCGAATGAGATTTGCGCCCTCTAGAGGCTCAAGAAGTCAAGATCACAGATCGGTTTGTATGGCAGCTATATCAGGTTATGTACTGATTTGCGCCAATTATTGGGAAGTCATAATAAAATACGTCATGCAAAATTTCAGCCAAATCGGATAGGAATTGCGTCCTCTGGATGCTCAAGAAGTCATGCCCCAGATCGGTTTATATGACAGCTATATCAGATTATGGACCGATTTAAACCATACTTGATACAGTTGTTGCATACCATAACAAAATACATCGTGCAAAATTTCAGCCCACTCGGATAAAAATTGCGCCTCTAGTGGCTCAAGAAGTCAAGATTCAAAATCGGTTTATATGGTAGCTGTTTCAGGTTATTGACCGATTTGTACCTAACTTAGTACAGTTGTTGGAAGTCATAACAAAACACGTCGTGCAAAATTTCATTTCAATCGGATAAGAATTGCGTTCTCTAGAGGCTCAAGAAATTAAGACCCAAGATCGGTTTATATGGCAGCTGTATCAGGTTATTGACCGATTTGAACCCTACTTGGCAGAGTTGTTGGATATCATAATAAAACACGTCGTGCAGAATTTCATTCCAATCGGATAATTTATATGCCAGCTATATCAGGTTATGAACCGACTTAGACCATACTTGGCACATTTGTTGGAAGTCATACCAAAACGATATGTTCAAAATTACAGCCAAATCGGATAAAAGTTGCGCCCTCTAGAGGCTCAAGAAATCGAATCGGGGATAGGTTAATATGACATGTGTAAAATTTCAGTCAAATCGGATAATAATTGCACCCTCTAGAAGCTCAAGAAGTTTATTCGGGAGATCGGTTTACATGCCGGCTATATTAGGCCATAGCCAGATTTAGATCATCCTTAGCACAGTTGTTGGAAGTCATACCACAACGACAAATGCAAAGTTTCAACCAAATAGGGCAACAAGTGCGCCCTCTATAGGCTCAAGAAGTCTAATTGGGAGAACGGTTTTTATGGCAGCTATATCAAGATATGGACTGATTTAAACCATACTTGCCACAGTTTTTGGAAGTCATACCGGAACGATATGTGCAAAATTTCAGCCAAATCGGATAAGAATTGCGTCCTCTAGAAGCTCAAGAAGTTAAATCGGTAGATCGGTTTATATGACAGCTTTATCATCGCATAAGAATTGCGCTCTCTAGAAGTTTAAGAAGTCAAGATCCAAGTTTGGTTTATGACAGCTATATCAAAAGATGGACCGATTTGTCCCATTTACAATCCAAACCGACCTACATTAATAAGTATTTTTACAAAATTTCAAGCTCTTAGAATTACTCCTTCGAAAGTTAGCGTGCTTTGGACAGACAGACGGACGGACAGATGCACGGACCCGGCTAGATTGACTTAACATGTCATGACGAAAAAGAATATATGTACTTCATGGGATCTCAGACGAATATTTCGAGGTGTTACAAGAGGAATGACGAAATTAGTATACCCCCATCCTATGGTGGAAGGTACAAAAAACTGCAGCGGGTGATTTATGTATGGGCTCATGAGTGCTATTCGAATTGGTAAAAACCGTTGGGAGAATTAATTTTTGGCAACTTCCAAGTATTCGACTTTTGTATTAACGGTGAAGATAATGAGATCTATAGATAGAAGTGGCTTAGTTGTTTGTGTTTACAAAAAAGGTATAGGAAACAATAACCCAACCGACTGATTATACACAAAATGTAAATAATTATTGGCTGATCAGAAGAATGGATATCGGTTAGTTTGATACTGATACAGGTGCCACCACAAATAAAAATATTTCTACATGTGTATGTCTGCGCCATGTATGTCTGTATATGTCAAAAACTTATAGGAAATAATCCCTCCTTTCCATTAAGTCTATCAAACCCCTTTGGGATAGTTGATGTAGGCAAAACACTACGTAGTTGAGGAAATAATTGTCACAATTACTCAATCTTATCTTTAATCTTACCTTTCAATCATAACTTAAAGCTCTTTATCACTATTCTTATACTCAATTAAGAACAATTACCGCATTTTATAAAATATAATATTAATTGTCTGCGCTATGAGTCGAGTTAATTAATTCCACTCATAAATGTCAAAAGATCTTTGTCGAATCTGACCTTTACTTGAAAGGTAACACTTGGAAAAAACTAAAACAGTTCGAGCTCTATGCAGTGTTGTCATATTAGGGGAAATTTCCCAAAATCAGGGGAAAATTTTTTCTTATTTGGGGTACGGCGATTTTAATGGGGAAAAGTAAAAATTGGGGATTTTCTGGGGGAAATTTCATCGGCATAGATGTAAAATTATATTTTTATACCCTCCACCATAGGATGGGAGTATAGTAATTTTGTCATTCTGTTTGTAACACCTCGAAATATGCGTCTAATACCACATAAAGTATTTATATTGTTGATCGTCATGACATTTTCGATTTAGCCATGTCCGTCCGTCTGTCTGTCGAAAGCACGCAAACTTTCGAAGGAGTAAAGCTAACCGCTTGAAATTTAGCACAAAAATTTTTTGTGAGTGTAGATCGGTTTGAATTGTAAATGGGCCAAATCGGTCCATGTTTTGTATTAGCTACCATATAAACCTATCTTGGGTCTTGACTTCTTCAGCCTCTAGAGGGCGCAACTCTCGTTCAATTTGACTGAAATTTTGCACGTGGTAATTTGATAACACTTCCAACAACTATGCTTGGTGTGGTTCATAACATGATATAGCTGCCATATAAACCGATTTTGGGTCTCGACTTCTTGAGCTTTTGGAGGGCGCAATTCTTATCCGATTTGGCTGTGATTTTGCACGTGGTGTTTTAGTATCACTTCCAACAACTCTGCTAAATATGATTTAAATCGGTCCATATCTTGGTATACCTGCATATAAACCGATTTGGGATCTTGACTTCTTGAGCCTCTAGAGGGCGCAATTCTCATCCGATTTGGCAGAAATTTTGCACAGTGGCTTCTCCCACGACCTTCAGTATCATGCCCAATATGGTTTGAATCGATCTATAGCTTGATAAACCGATCTCCCGATTTTGCTTCTTGAGCCCCTACAAGGAGTAATTCTTATCCGAAAGGACTGATATATTACACAATGTTCAGCATTCAACTAATTTATGGTCCAAATTGGCCTATAACTTGATATAGCCCCAATAGCATAACAGTTTTCATACATTATTCTTTGTTTGCCGAAAGAGAGATTCCGCGCAAAGAACTCTAGAAATGCGATCCATGGTGGAGCGTATATAAGATTGGGCCGCGAACTTAGCACGCTCTTACTTGTTTAGTATACCTACGAATTTCTTTATGTTTAGTGCTGGTCAATATCATTGGATTAGGCCTGATTTAATAGAAAGCATATTCAAATACACTGGTGTTTACTGTCGAAAGGTATCTCCCAAGATGTGAAATGCAAAATTCCACTAAGGAACAGGGGCAAACGTCTCACATATCAATGAGTGCAGTCTGATTCAAGTTTAAGCTCAATGATAAGAGGCCTCATTTTTTATAGCCGAGTCCGAACGGCGTGCCACAGTGCGACACCTCATTGGTGGGAAGTTTTCCATGGCATAGTACCTCACAAATGTTGCCAGCATTACAAGGGGAAAACCACCGCTGACAATTTTTTCTGATGGTCTCGCCAGGATTCGAATCCAGGCATTCAGCGTCATAGGCGGACATGCTTACCTCTGTTCGAAGATGGGCTATATCGGACTATATCTTGATATAACCCCCGATTTAGGCCCTTCGACATCTTTCTTCAATTTGCCCCAGATCGGTGCAGATTTGGATACAGCTCCCATAAGGAGTGATCTCTCGATTTAAAGTTTTGGGCCCATAAATGGCGCATTTATTGTCCGGTGTCGCCGAAATTTGGGACAATGAGTTAAATTAAGCCCCTCGACATACTTCTGCAATATGGCAAAGATCGGTCCAGATTTGGGTATAGCTGTCATATAAAACGATCTCTCGAATTAAGATTTTGGGCCCATTAAAGGCGCATTTATTGTCCGATGACGCCGAAATTTGGGACAGTGAGTTGTGTTAGGCCCTTCTTCAATTTGGTCTAGATTTGAATACAGCTGTCATATAGACCGATCTCTTGATTTAAGGTTTTGGTGCCATAAAAGGCTCATTTATTGTCCGATTTCGCCGAAATTTGGGACAGTGAGTTGTGTTAGGCTCTTCGACATTTTTCTGCAACTTGGCTCAAATCGGTCCAGATTTGGATATAGCTGCCATATAGACCAATATCTCGATTTAAAGTCTTGGCCTCATAGAAGGCGCATTTATGATCCGATTTCACTGAAAATTTATACAGTGACTGATGTTAGGCTTTTTGACATCCGTGTCGTATATGGTTCAGATCGGTTTATTATTTTTGGATATAGCTACCAGAAAGACCAATATTTTGTTATACACAATTGAACAATGACTTGTACTTATTAATATTTGGTCCAAATCGGAACATATATCGATATAGCTGCTATGGGGGCATACATTTTATATTTTTCGCCGGATTTGACGGAAGGTGGTTTACATATGCACCCGAGGTGGTGGGTATCCAAAGTTCGGCCCTGCCGAACTTAACGCCTTTTTACTTGTTTTGAATATTACTATGGGACCTAAACTTTTTTAGTGAATCTTGACTCTAACATTGCGTTAACCAAAAAATTCATTTGGATTTAGTTGAAAATTTGGTTGTTGGTGCAATAAAACCATTGAAAAAAAATCTTTCATAAAAAACCAAAAACCGTACATAACAGACGATTTAAGGAATGCTTTCTTTCCGTGTAAATAAATACTATCCCAATGGAAATTATGTTAAACCTCATTTTCCAGCACAGTTCATAAAAACTAATCGCCTTTAAATAAAGATCACTGACCACATGCTCCGACACCGTTGAAGTTCACTTTCAACAGTCAACGAAAGATGTTTGAACTCGTGAAAACATCTGTTGAAGACTGACACTAAACCGGACAGACTGGTATAGGGATCATTGGCAAGTTACTATGGTAGATTGAAGATAATTAAAATAATCTTTAAATGCGGATGGCGGCAAGACAAATGCAAAGAAAAAACATAAACTAGGTCCAGTTCTTAAGTTTAATTTGTGGTTTACGTAGTTGTGGCGCGTTAAGTTGATAGTTGACATACATTCATTGTCTTCTATGAATTTGCACTACATATGCCTTGAATGAAAAGAGCCTTTAAAAATGATATGCAAATATCTAAAGCACGCTATAGAAAGCAATAAAATTAAGTTATAAATAGTTCGCTTAGCTCCGCAAACCCCAAAATTCAAAGCCATTGTGTGACTGATCAGAAATTTGTGAAGAATTTCCTTCAACAATATTTGCTTTTGATCCATTCAACCGTAATTTGTCTCTATTGTATCTAAGACCCAATTTAAAAATCATTCACCTTACAAACAATGGGAACAGCGCTAGCTTTGACATGCCATGAAAAAAAACTCTATATACGAAATTATAATACAATCACCTTAGATTCTGCGGCATGGGTGATGGGCGAGTAGTGTACCATATAATCGAGCTGACATAACAATAAACTTTATTGCTGTATAATGCAATGCATTTTTTTCATATTATTACTCATCTCGCAATAACAAAAAGAAAAAAAGAACACCGTATTAGTAGAGGCGTTTTTGTGAATATTTTTTATTGTGTTTTGGTGTTTATTGTTTGATGGCTTCAACAATTTCCATAATTGAGTGTGACGATACCCTCCGTATGGATGCTGTGATAATGAGTGATGCTGATCCAAGCTCCAACAGGGCAATAGACACTCGTACTGACCACCAAACAACGCACACATGCGCCACATTGGGGCAAATGCATTCACAAACGAAGAGCTCCCTGGCTGATTGCCTGCGATGGACTTGCTGTGTTCCACCGCTGAGTAAGTGACATGATGTGACGCAACCCCTGCTGCAAAAATCAATGATGTCAAGCCATATCGAAACCGTCGGACATTGTAGAAATAAGTACAAATTTGGAAAGAAAAATTGGCAAAAAAAAAAAATATTAAAAAAGTCGTTATATTCGGCGGGGCCGAGCTTTGGATACCCACCTCCTCGCGTATATATGTAAACCACCTTTTGTCATAATCCGGCGAAAAATGCATTGTTTATGCCCCCATAGCAGTTTTATCGAAATATGGTCCGATTTGGACCAAATTCGATACGGATATTGAGAGGTCTAATAAGTACAAGTAAATTGCTAAATTTTGTATGACAAAATATGGGTCTTTTCAGTAGCTATATCCAAAAATAAACCTATCTGAACCATATACGACACGGACGTCGAAAAGCCTAACATAAGTCAATGTGTCAAATTTCAGTCAAATCGGATTATAAATGCTTCTGTTTTGGGGCCAAGATTTTAAATCGAGATATCGGTCTATATGGCAGCTATATCCAAATCTGAACCGATTTGGGGCACGTTTCACAAAAATGTCGAAGAGCCTAATATAACTCACTGTCCCAAATTTCGGTGAAATCGTACAATAAATGCGCCTTTTATGGTCCCAAAACCTTAAATCGAGAGATCGGTCTATATGGCAGCTATATCCAAATCTAGACCGATCTGGGCCAAATTGAAGAAAAATGTCGAAGGGTCCAACGCAACTTACTGTACCAAATTTCGGCGACATCGGACAATAAATGCGTCTTTTATATGCCCAAAACCTTAAATCGAGAGATCGGTCTATATAGCAGCTATATGCAAATCTTGATCGATCTGGGCCAAATTGCAGAAATACGTCGAGGGGCTAAATTTAATTTACTGTCCCAAATTTCGGCCACATTGGACAATAAATGCGCATTTTATGAGCTTAAAACCTTAAATCGAGAAATCGGTCTATATGGAAGCTATATCTAAATCTGAACCGATCTGAGCCAAATTGCAGAAGTATGTCGAAGGGCCTAACACAACTCACTGTACCAAATTTCGGTGTCATCGGATAATAAATGCGCCTTTTATGGGCCCAAAACCTAATATCGAGAGATCGTTCTATATGATGAATGCGCCTTTTATGGGCGTAAGACCTTAAATCGTGAGATCAGTCTATATGGCAGCTATATCCAAATATAAGACCTTAAATCGTGAGATCAGTCTATATGGCAGCTATATCCAAATATGGACCGATCTAAGCCAAATTAAAGAAGGGTGTCGAAGGTTCTAACACAACTCACTGTCCCAAATTTTGGCCACATCGGACAATAAATGCGCCTTTTATGGGTCCAAAACCTTGAATCGAGAGATCGTTCTATATGGCAGCTATATCCAAATCTGGTTCGATCTGGGCCAAATGGAAGAAGATGTCGAGTGGCTTAACACAACTCACTGCCCAAATTTCAGCAAAATCGGATAATAAATGTGGCTTTCATGGGCCTAAGACCCTAAATCGGCGGATCGGTCTATATGGGGGCTATATCAAGATATAGTCCGATATAGCCCATCTTCGAACTTAACCTGCTTATAGCCAAAAAAGAGTCTGTGCAAAGTTTCAGCTCAATATTTCTATTTTCAAAGACTGTAGCGTGATTTCAACAGACAGACGGACGGACATGTCTAGATCGTCTTAGATATTTACGCTGATCAAGAATATATATACTCTTTAGTGTCGGAAATTGATATTTCGATGTGTTGCAAGCGGAATGACAAAATGAATATACCCCCATCCTTCGGTGGTGGGTATAAAAGAGAGTCTGTGCAAAGTTTCAGCTTAATATCTCTATTTTTAGAGACTGTGCCGTGATTTCAACAGACAGACGGACGGACATGTCTAGATCGTCTTAGATTTTTACGCTGATCAAGGATATATATACTTTATAGGGTCGGATGGGTATTTCGATGTGTTGCAAACGGAATGACAAAATCTATATACCCACGTGGTGGGTATAAAAAAACATATTCTCGAACAGAAATGGTCAGATGACTTAAATGCAACAAAAATAATGACTCACACGAGAGGATATAGTCAAAATTAAATTGCAATTGTCAATTTCTGGACCTGGATCTTCTGGAACAAGTTCGGAAGAGAAATATGGTGTTGATTGGCGACTATCGGACCTTTTTTTACTCTGTCAGATCTACTTGCATTTTGTACAGTACAGTTACACCAAATATTGATTACAATAACAGTCACTTTTACTCAACTACAAATTGAACTAAAGATAAATTCCCACAACTTCGCAGCTTTAAATTTTTAATCGTTTCCCCTCTAGCACATGTTTCTTCGAACTTTGTAAGATCTGCATATATTACTTAGACATGTATCATTTTTCAAAACGCCTGCCTGGCGATAGTGTAATACCTACATTTCGTATTACGTATCGTACCATAGTGACGTAGCGATACCAATCATTGTCTGCTGCACGATTGATGTAGCACACTCATATGTACTTACGTGCGTATGTATGTATGTCTGTGCCTTGTGTTTGTATTGTTTATTCATATGGGAAAACGTTAAAGTGCAACTTTAATGACCATACATGTTGACATGAATGCCTTCATTCACTCACTCACTCTTGTTGCATCGATTTCAATCGGATCTGGCACTTTGCAAACTTTGTATTGTTTGTTGTTCTTGCGGTCTGATTTTTTTTTTACACTGAGATTTGACTGTCATTGTTGCGCATAGAAGATTTGAGCATCGGCTGACATCTAGATGCAGGTGTGAGTGTATAGTAAATTATCTTTTTAGAAGAGCATGTCTACACTGTCAACGGACCACATATATTGACTATTAGCAGAGAGGGGTTGGGCTCAATATGTCATGTGGGGGTGGAGAGAGGCTCTTATACGAAATTGAGCCAAAGACTTGACACATTAATTGAGAGGTGTTTTTTTATTATTGTTATAGCTTTTGCAGAGGCTATGTTTTTGCTTTGTATTCTCATGAGAGATTTTTGCTATTGTTGGTGTTATTGTAGTCAGAGCGATCGAGCGCATCCGATTCACACGGAACGTACTTATAATTCGCCATTGTTCATACGCCATGAGGAACAACTGGGCTTTGTTTTTATATGTTCAAAAAAATGCAAACAAAACAATTGCCATATTTTTATGCCTTAATGCATTTGTTTATTACTATGTAATAAATATTACTGCAAAGACAATGTTTAATAATAATTAGGTTTTTAATATAGAAAAAAGCTTTCAATCATGGTGTTAATTTCCAACAATTTGTCATAGAATAAAATTGTCCATTAATTATTGTTGCAAATATAAAGAGAAATTGAAAGCACTATAATTTTATTTACACTGATATTCATATAATTTCTTGATGAATCTTGATGGAATTTTCAAGTCAAACGAAAATTCCATCAAGATGTTGTCTACCAAGAAATTTTTTCTTTGGAAAGTTTTTTTTTTCGCTATTTTGTCTTAAACATTTTTTTCATCAAATTTCTGTCGATTCAGAAGATGAAATTTTTTTTTTTTTTGAAAAATTAAAAAAAAAAAACAATTTTATCACCAACTTATCTTAGGAGAATTTTTATTAAAATTTCTTTGATTATGGAAAAAAACCGATTCTGTTTTAGATATAGGTTCCTCATACATGTTTGTCATAGAATAAAATAGCCTCCACCATGGATCGCATTTGTCGAGTTCTATGCGCGGTATTTCTTTTAAGGCAAGCAATTGAATGATGAACATTGTAGAAGTTATTGTGTTATATTTCAGTCTATTTGGATAAGAATTGTGCCTTGTAGGGGTTCAAGAAGCAAAATCGTGAAATCAGTTTATATGGGATCTGAATCAAGCTATAGATGGATGCAGACCATATTGGGCACGTATGTTGAAGGTCATGGGAGAAACCGTTGTATAAAACCTCCATCAAATCGCATGAGAAATGCGCGCTCTAGAGGCTCAAGAATTCAAGATCCCAGATCCGTTTATATGGCAGCTATATCAGGTTATGCACCGATTTGCACCATACTTGACACAGTTGTTGGAAGTCAAAATAAAACACCACGTCCAAATTTCAGTCAAATCGGATGAGAATTGCGCCCTCTAAAAGCTAAAGAAGTCAAGACTCAAGATCGATTTATATGGCAGCCATATCAGGTTTCAGACCGATTTTAACCATACTTAGTGCAGTTGTTGGAAATGAAAACAAAACACCACGTGCCAAATTTCAATAAAATCGGACGAGTATTGCGCCCTCTAGATGCTCAAGAAGTCAAGACCCCAGATCGGTTTATATGGCAGCTATATCAGGTTATAGACCGATTTGGCCCATTTACAATCGCAACTGACCTACACTAACAAAAAGTATTTGTGCAAAATTTTAAGTGTCTAGCTTTACTCTTTCGAAAGTTAGCGTGCTTTCGACGGACAGACGGGGTCTTAGACGCATATTTCGAGATGTTACAAACAGAATGGCGAAATTAGTATACCCCCCATACATTTTTTTCTGAAGTTCTCGCCAGGCTTTCAGCGGGACAGGCTTTCAGAGGTGGACATGTTGACCCTCTGCGCTACGGTGACCTCCGTCGAGGCATGTTGTTTACCAATCTTCCCAAAATGTTGAGCAACGCTTTTCTCGACGACTGGCACAAATCTAAAATTCTGAAAAATTCATGAAATCTTTGAATTTGAATCGATAGTACGGTCCATATAATTTAATGTTTAAACATTATTTCATGCAAATGTTGACCCTTAGTCCAATTTTGGCATACTCTTTCTAACATTTCGGCCGGTATCTCACGAATAAAAGCTTGCCGGGTGGTGCCACTCGGCCTCTCACTGAGACTCTCCGCTCGATACTGCTGATTGCAGCTACTCCATATGGAGCATTCCACTATTCGCAATCTGTGGACGCGCCAGGTAGCTCACATCTAAGCTTCTCGTGATAGCCATGAACATCGCGCTGATCGGACCTCAAAGTTCCAGCCTGTGTGGTGCTCACAGCTATCCCGTGCCGGGTGGTTTATGTAAATTTCTTATGCCACTACACATGTTTGTAATTTTTAGCAAAATCGTTTCAAATTTCTTTTAACCTTCCATATGAATATTTGCATATAACAAATAAAGCCGTATTCATTTCAATTTTGAACACATTTGCTGGAAAATTTGCAACCCATCAGAAAACCTCCACCGAAGTGAACTTCAAAATTAGGTTCAGAATATGATATAACTCCCAATTTCCACTTTTAGGGCAGGTGAAGGGTATTATTTAGTCGGCTTTGTGCGAATTTTGCCTTTCCTTACTTTTTTCTTTTGGAATTTTGACCGAGACCTGCCTTGTGACTAAATTTACAATGACTTTGCCGCAAAAAGTGTGTACATCTGATTATTCAGTTAAAAGTTGTACAGTTTGGAAGTCAAAGAATATGAAAAAGTGTATTTTGGAAATCGGACCACAAACGAAGGTTTGGTAGTGCCAACAAATTTTCGGAATACCGAGGTGACCAATTTAAGGGGCCTGCCAAAAGGTGCCTGGACAACCTAGGGCTTTGAAATTTTGCACATGGTCTCACTACAAATTGCAAATTTTTCCATGAACATTCCACTAAGGAACAGGGGCAAACGTCACACATATCAATGAGTGCAGTCCGATTCAAGTTTTAAGGTCAATGATAAGGGCCTCCTTTTTATAGCGGAGCCTGAATGGCGTGCCGCAGTGCGACACCTCTTTGGAGAGAAGTTTTACATGGCATAGTACCTCACAAATGTTGCCAGCATTAGGAGGGGAAAACCACCGCTGAAAATTTTTTTCTGAAGATCTAGCCAGGATTCGAACCCAGGCGTTCAGCGTCATAGGCGAACATGCTTACATTTGCGTCTTCTAATCTGGTCATTCCGTTTGAAACACCTCGAAATATTAATCAAGGACCCCTAAAGTATATATATTCTTAATCGTCTCGAAATTTTGATTCGAACTAGCCATGTCCGTCCGTCCGTTTGTCGAAATCACGATAGCGGTCGAACGCGTAGAGCTAACAGCTTGAAATTTTGCACAGATTTTTTGTCCGATTTGGCTGAAATTTTGCACATAGTGTTCTATTTAGACTTCCAACAACTGTGTCAAGTACGGCTTAAATCTGTGTATAACCCGATATGGATCCCACATAAACCGATCTCCCGATTTGACTTCTGGAACCCCTGGAAGCCACAATTTTCATCCGGTTTGGCCGAAAATTTTCACAGATTATTCTGTTACGACTCCCAACAACAGAGCCAAGTACGGTCGAAATCGGTGTATAACCTGATATGGATCCCACATAAACCGATCTGCCTGTTTGACTTCTTGAGCCCCTGGAAGCCGCAATTTTCATCCTTTTTTGGTTGAAATTTTGTACATGGTGCTCTGCTATGATTCCCAACAACTGTGCCAAGTACGGTTCAAATCGGTCAAGAACATGATATAGCTCCCATATAAACCGATCTACCGATTTGACTTCTTGAGCCCCTGGAAGCCGCAATTTTCATCCTTTTTTGGTTGAAATTTTGTACATGGTGCTCTGCTATGATTCCCAACAACTGTGCCAAGTACGGTTCAAATCGGTCAAGAACATGATATAGCTCCCATATAAACCGATCTGCCGATTTGACTTCTTGAGCCCTTACAAGCCGCGATTTTTATCCGATTTGGCTGAAATTTTGCATATAGAGTTGTGACTCTCAAAAACTTCGGCAAGTACGGTCGAATTCGGTCTATAACTAGATATAGCTCCCATATTCCAGCAGAATCCATGGTGGTGGGTTCCAAAGATTCGGCCCGGTCGAACTTAGCACGCAGCCCTTGCCGATGAAGAACTCCATCGGGTCAATCCGGTGCGTACAACCGGCTGCCATGAGATTGACTGACTTAGGTGTATGTCCATAGTGACATGGGTCGGCTTAATTTCTGCTTCCTCTTTTCAACCTAACCTTACCTATAGTAAATTTGATCTTTTGATACCCAGTCCTTGCGAAGGAGGGGGTTATTAAAAACTATAGGAGTTCATTATAAAGAAAAAAAGTTCTGACTTTATAAAGAAAAACTTCCATACAACTTTGCAGACTTTACACATTGAGATTTATGAAAACAAACAAATAAATATATCAAAAAATTTTATAAAAGGTCAATAAACGGATTTCAGCAATTTCAACTCAACAAAAAACTCAAATAATTTCAATGATTTGTAATTCGCCAAACGTGTTTTGTGCCTCAGAGAAAATATCAAATTTTTTCAGCGTAATTGCTAAGCAATCCTACTTTGGCTAATTTATGAAATATTGCTGTGATAGGTGTATACACATCGTATTTCCCAAACAGGGGTTAAAGACTACGTCAGAAGGCAACAACCTTGATTGACTTGAACAACTTCACCTCCATGTTTACATCGATGCCCAATGATGGGGAAAAAAAACAAACCACCTAAACCGCCTTAAAAATGAAGTCAAATGTCGTTGGGTGGTGGTGGTGGTGGTGGTTAACATAATACAAGTACAAGCAAATTTGTATATTTGTGTATATAGATAAGTGTGATTACAACATGTAAATACATATGTACTACTAAAAAAAACTCGTACTTGTTATTTGTTACAATTATGCACTGCCATGCCTGATTGTGTGTCGCTGAAGTAGTTCGTTCGCATTATCCATAGAAAGTGAATTCGACAAACGGCAGCAAGCAGCCAACAGCAAAGTTGTCGAACGGGCCCGGTAACAAATCAAGATGACATCGTCATCGCAAAGACGTGTTACAAATCAGCTTAACTTGGTCATAATTCAAACAAGTTTCAAACACAACATCACCTTAACCGCAATGTGCGATGCATTTGCCTACGTCTTGCGCTGCTTCTGCGCACATTCGTCTCAACACTCAGTTCATATTCGAAAATGGGAAGCGTGTGTTTCTGTTGTACTTTCTTGTTGTTGATGATGTTTTTCTTTTATGTTTATTGAGCTACAGATTTGTTGTTGACAGTGAGAAAATTTTTAATACAAGTTATAGCAACCATAATTTGAAATGACATATGTATCTACAATGAAATACATTTTACAGATGGTAATACCTCTTTATTCGATGTCTTCCTATTGCCAGTTAAAAGTCAACTTATGGCCAAAGATAATTTCTGTTAACTTTCTGATCCAATGACATTAATCCATGTCAATTTTAAGATTTCCTTATTTATACTGAGGCATCTCGTTGCATATATGCATATTAGAAATTACTGAAAAGAGGATGCGGACATTAATCCGTCTCATGTCACTATAGACGTATACCTAAAGCCTAGTACTGACTTTGACTTTTCACACGAACAACTGCCAAAACGCATTTTAAAAAAGAAAAAAGGCGTTCACTTCGGCCGGGCCGACCTTTGGATACCCACCACCTCAGGTATATATGTATACCACCTTTCGTCATAATCCGGTGAAAAATTCATAATTTATGCCCCCAAAACTTTATATCGAACCCAAAACTTTATATATGGGCCCAAAAATTTATATCGAGAGATCGGTCTATATGGCAGCAATATCTAAATCTGGACCGATCTGAGCCAAATTGAAGAAACATGTTAAAGGGCCAAACACAACGCACTACATCCAATTTCAGCAAAATCGGACAATAAATGCGGCTTTTATGGGGCCAAGACCTTTAATCGAAAGATCGGTGTATATGGCAGCTATATCGAAATCTGGACCGATCTGTACCATATTGCAGAAAGATGTCGAGGGGCCTAACACAATTTACTGTCCCAAATTTCGGCGACATCGGACAATAAATGGTCTAACACAACTTACTGTCCCGAATTTCGGCGACATCGGACAATAATTGTGCCTTTTATGGGCTCAAAACCTTAAATCGAGAGATCGGTCTATATGATCTGGGCCAAATTCAAAAAAGTTGTCGAAGAACCTAACGCAACTTACTTTCCCAAATTTCGGCGAAATCGGACAATAGATGCGCCTTTTATGGGTCCAAAACGTTATACCGAGAGATCGGTCTATATGGTAGCTATATCCAAATCTGAACCGATCTGAGCCAAGTTGCAGAAAAATGTCGAAGGGCCTAACACAACACACTGCCTCCAATTTCAGCAAAATCGGACAATAAATGCGCTTTTATGGGGCCAAGACATTAAATCTAAAGTTCGGTCTATATGGCAGCTATATCCAAATCTGGACCTATCTGTGCCACATTGTAGAAAGATGTCGAAGGGCCTAACATAACTTAATGTCCCAAATTTTGGCGACATCGGACAATAAATATGCCTTTTATGGACTCAAAACCTTAAATGGAGAGATCCGTCTATATGGTAGCTATATTCAAATCTGTACCGATCTAGGCTAAATTCAAAAAAGTTGTCGAAGAATCTAACGCAACGCACTTTCCCAAATTTCGACGAAATCGGACAATAAATGCGCCTTTTTTGGGCTCAAAACCTTAAATCGAGAGATCGATCTATACGGTAGCTATATTCAAATCTATAGCGATCTGTGCGATATTTCTGAAATATGTCAAGGGGCTTAACTAAACTCACTGTCCCAAATTTCGGCGAAATCGAAAATAAATGCGCCTTTTATTGGCGCAAAACCTTCAATCGAGAGATTCGGTCTATATGACAGCTATATCCAAATCTGGACCGATCTGGGCCAAATTGAAGAAGAATATTGAAGGGCCTAACACAACGCTTTATCTCAAATTCCAGCAAAATCGGATAATAAATGTGGTTTTTATATGCCTAAGACCCTAAATCGGAGGATCGGTCTATATGAGAGCTACATCCAAATCTGGACCGATCTGAGCCAAATTGACGACGGATGTCGAAGAGCCAAACACGACTCACTGTTCCAAATTTCATCAAAATCGGATAATAAATGTGCCTTTTATGAGCCTAAGACCCTAAATCGGCGTATCGGATCCTATCGGCCATTGAGCTGTTCCATAGTTGGTTGCCCTTAACTCGGACTGCGTTGACCCGAAACGCTTCGAGTTAATCTGGTTTTTTGTCGGCGTCCTTTGACATTGAGTGCCAAATCGTGTGATTTTTCATTCCCCTTAACTACACTATTGCCCTCCACCCATAACAATGCGGACCATGCCATCCTCAGAGAAGGATTTAATTTCCTTCTTACACTCCAAGACTGTACGTCCTGGTTTTTATTGTCCAGATGGCCAGTTTACTATCTGTAAAGATGTTAACACCGACGTCCTCACATTAACACCACCTCATTCATTCTGTGATGGCTCGCATTACCGTCTGCAGGACCGTGTAATTGTCGAAAACAGATCTCAGTTCCTGGGTTCTCAATGTAGACCCCTAGACCCACTTTGTCCTCTAGCTTTGATCCATCCAAGTAGCATGAACTTTCAGATGGCTATATCAATGATCAATTATCAATCCAAGACTGTGCCGCTGGCAGCAATGCCTCCCAATCGACATCCTATCGTCGCCTCGACTATACCGCGATGATGTAACCTGCTCCTACCCCTATTCACCCACCGGCTTAAGTCGCATAGCGACAGTGGCTGCCTCACACTTAATCTGTATGGCTATGAGCCCGATGTCTAGAATAGTCTTCAGTTGCACTTTTTCTCTATCACAGTTAACCAAACTACAGAGGCGTATGTAAGTATTGAGGCGTAAGCGTGATTAGACGCTCCTGCAGAGCCAGCAGAATATCCTCGGATTCAGGGAACGTCCCACCACAACCCCCAAGTAGAACGTATTTGCTCACCAAGACAATTTGGGTCTTCAAGGCAGTGGAGCTGGATATTCATAGTTTTTAGGGCCCATACCCCAAACCAGACATATTTTCTGGCTTTTTCAAGTGAATGGTATTTGAGATTAGAAAACGAATTTAACATACAATTTTGAGGCCAATGGCAAAATGGGGTTCAAATATATGAGAATAGAGCACGTTGCTAATATATTTTCAGGGCTTAGTGATTGGGGGACCACCCCACTCCCTAAATCGGGCATATTTACCGATCATGTCAGTGTAGGGCTTAAATGAAAGGAATTGGGGGGTAGAGCAAGAATTGATACCCAATTTCGGGATCAATTTTCTGGGGGTCTACCCCTTTCCCAAAATACCCCACAAACAGCAATTTTTTACTGATCATCGCAATATGGGGCTCAAATAAAGGTATATGGGAGTAGAATCATCCCTTCCCCAAAACATCCACCAAAGGGTAAAAATTTTTCGACCATACCAATATGTGGCTTAAATGAAAGGTATTTGAGATAAGAAAACGAATTTGATAACCAGTTTTGGGACCATGTGTTTGGGAGACGCCTCATCCTTTAAACTCCCCTCAAAACCAATGGCAATATGGGGTTTAAATAAATGGTATTTGAGAGAAGAGCGCGATGCTGATATTTTTTCCGGACCAAGTGTCTGGGGGACCACCTCACACCCGAACACACCCGCAAACCAGACATCATGAGCATATCGGGTTGAAATTAAGTATTTTAAGAATGGAGTACACCTCTCATCCAATAAAGATCATATGGGATTCAGATAAAGGCACTTATATTGTTAAGCTGTTTGTCAAGCGATATACAATTTTCGTAGCATGGTATTTCACTAAAAGCTTTTTAATTGTCGAAAATAAATATTCCAAGGAAAATTTTGTTCCATATAAAGTAATAGAAGGCACAGCGGAGAGGGCCGAGGTCAGCTAGTTATGCATAAAGTTGGAACTCCAACAAACTTTTTGATAGCATATGAAAATTAATGGTTGTACCTTCTTCTTTGCTTTACAAATTTCTCCATGGTCTTGTTATAAAAAGGCTTAATAGCAATAAAGTCATTTACGAATGTTTCTATAAACTTATAATTATGATCATCATAAACAGGTCTTAATGAATGAATAACAATTGACTACACATGTTGTTACAAATGTCAACGACAAATGCAATATATTTTTTATATTAAAACTCTTCAACATTGCCGAGAGCTTTTGCGTATATAACGAATTGATACAACTAACACATCACGAGAAAAAAAAATGTACCCGCCACAACAACAACATCAACCAAAAATTCCCATACCAATAAGACCGCGTTCATCATTATCCACGGACGAACATCATCATCGCATGAAGGATTCACATTATCTACATCGTAAGCCCAGCAATGCAGTATTGACGCTAGCAGGATTTTGCATATTCCTGTTGGTCTTGTGTATATTTCTATTGGGCGCCCTCGTCTATGTGGGTAGAAATATTGTAAATGAACGACATAAAACAGGTTGGTTTGTCTTTTGTGGCAGTGAAGGTTATACTATTTTGTTTTTTTTTTTGTTGTATACATTGCTAGCTTGAGAAATGATACAAGGGCTTAAAGAATTTTTTCTAACTAATACTTATAATAATAAAAGGATTTTGATTTTGAGTTTTTTGTTTGTTAGAATCATTTTGCTTATGATTTGTTTATTTCTCTTTTAAAAGAAAGCCATTGCCAGATGATAAAACGAGATTCTGTTTCTTCTTTTATAAATATTTTAATGACTGCTTTATTCCATACTTTTCCTTAAATTTAATTTGATTAAAAACTTAATTTTCTCAATAAATGAACTTGCAAAATCAAGTTAAATCAATAAATCAAGTTGCATTGCCTATTAAGACATTTTAATTTAATTAAAATTACATTTAATACCTTATTCTTAGTTCATAATTTAAAATTACTAAAATATAAAATATTTACATTCTTGTTGAGAATATTGCTTTTCGTATTCTATCAAAATATCCAGTTCCATGTTTAAATCTAACGGTTTTAACAAAATATTTCAAACACACAATTGGCAACGTACCAAGGTACCACCTGTTATGATTGGCTTAAATTGGCAACGGTATCATGAGTAATATCTCAACATGTTGCAGCAACATTGTTGCAATGCGTGTTCCCTCATAGCGGGGTTTTTTGCCGGCGTTATATCAGCTGCCCGCTGCCCGCTGCAATTGTAAATTGTTTAATTAGAAGAAACAAGAAGGCCATTTTGTGGGCAGATAATTCTGTGGATATAATAGTTTTCTTGCCAGCGCTATAGTAAGTGGTCTAAGCTAAAGGATTGGTCCAGTAAGGGCCTAGGTAAGGCAACACGGGATAACTATGAGCACCACACAGTCGGGAACATTGAGCTCCCATCTGTGTGGCGTTCTTTGTTGTTGTTGTTGTAGTAGCAGTGTGGGGTACACTGAGGCGGCAGCCCTTGCCGATGAAGGAATTCATCGGGTCAATCCGGTATATACAATCGGCTCCGTGGGATTGTCCGTTCTCTGTTATCACGAGAAGCTTAGCTGATAGCTACCGGGCGAGTCCATAGTCTGCAGATAGTGGAATGCTCCATATGGAGTAGCTTCAACTGCAGTCGCTAAAAACTGAGTTGAGTTGAGGGTGGACAGTTTTTTACTAGGATTTCGATTGTGCCAATAACGAGCAAAGAACACAGCTTGAAAAATGTGCGCATATAGAATATTCTCGCCAGGATTTGTAATGCGGTTAACGTTATGCCACGTTAGTGCTCATCCGGCAGACTCAGCAATACGCTTAGATCAATTAGCACATTCTTCATTGCTCCTCGAAGCCATTTTACTTGCTCCTAAGGGAAAAATCCCATGTTATATTCGACAAAAATTGCTTCTTTTTTAACTTTTCAATTGGTATACGTAAGGGTCAAATGAGCACACTGTTCTAATCCCTCCTATGGCGTAAATTTCGGCGTAAATTTTTGGAACTTACGAAATCTTTCTATCAACAGCCCAACACCGTTCTACAACCCAATAATAAGACATCGGTTTTATGATGGCTGTGTATATCTAAAAAAAAAAAAATCATCCATTGACCCTGGACACTATTTTAAAGGCTAAGATTTTATGAATAGGTATGGTGGTCATTCAAATGTCTTTCCAGAGTAAGTCAATTGGTAACTGTTAAGCTGTCGTCCCAAGTGGGGCAGTCGTCCATTGTGCCTAAACTGTAGTTGTATTTCTGCAAATCTGTCCACCAGACCACAACAGCAGATATTGACCCAAAAGAAAATCTCATAAAAATTTGGTATGAAAAAAGGCTAGGGGTAGAATCACAGAATTAGAATGGGGTAGAATCACAGAATTATGAAGCCTTAAAGCCCAACACAGGGTTGGAGTTTATATTTAGCCCTAGCTAAATTAAGATAATTATGAGGGTGCGAATATATTTGATATGCCTTTGTATCATGTCTCGCTAAAGGAAACATTAAAGAGAATATAAGCCCTAATTTATATCGAAAACACAGATTTTCCCTTCAACGAAACAATACTGCGAGCAGGCGAACAACAGGAGTTTGCCAACACATACGGCGGTGTACCACTGTCCACAAAACCCATACTACGCTTTCGTCCCGTAGCTGAGCCAACCAAACCACCGACAAATATTTATCGCTTCAATAAGACCACATTGGCTCCCAGCGTCATGAATACCTCGAAGATATGGCAGCAACTGTCGTTCCGCTTGCCGCAAGAGCTACGACCTCATAAATATCTATTGAGACTGCAACCGGATTTGACGAATAAAACATTTTCGGGAAATATAACCATAAGACTGGAGGTGTTGAAACCCATTTCATTTATTCCACTGCACTCGAAACTTCTCAGTGTAGAGACCAAAGAAGTTCAACAATTGGATGAAGAATTGAAGCCGCTGCGTTCGATAACGCCTTCGGTGACCTTCGAACATCCCCAGCTGGAGTATTGGGTAACGGAGTTTGCAGAACCTTTAGAGGTGGGCAACTATTCCCTGCAATTGGCATTTAATGGCTCACTCATAGATCGCATAGTGGGTCTATATCAGAGTTCCTATTTTAATAAGGAACGCAATGAAAAAAGGTATTTATTAAAAAGGAAGAAAAATAAATTATTTTTGCCATGCATGCATTTTAGTTTAAGAATAATCACAAGCTCTAAAAAAAATTAAAATTTGTTCTAATTATGATGTAATTTTTGTTTTTTGGTTTCTTTAGATCGATAGCCACTTCAAAATTCGAACCCACTTATGCCCGCCAAGCCTTCCCCTGTTTCGATGAACCCGCCATGAAGTCTATGTTCACCATAACTCTGGTCAGGCCAACTGGAGATGGTTATCATGCACTTTCCAATATGAATATTGAGGTGGGTAGCTGTAGAAAAATTCTTCTGGTACATAATAACCTCTAATTTTTTCATTTCAACAGAGTGAACAAGATATTGGCAATGGTCTTACTGAAGTTCAGTTCGCCGAAAGTGAACCCATGAGCACATATTTGGCTTGTTTTATTGTCTCGGACTTTGCTTACAAAGAGAAAACAGTACGTGGGGTCCTTGAAGGGGCACCTGATTTCCAAATGCGTGTATTCTCTACTGCCGCCCAAGTCGATAAGGTTGAATATGCCCTGAATGTGGGTGTGGGGATTACAGAATTCTATATTGATTACTTCAATATTTCCTATCCCCTACCAAAATTGGATATGGCTGCTATTCCGGACTTTGTCTCCGGGGCCATGGAACATTGGGGTTTGGTTACCTATCGCGAGACTGCCTTGTTGTATGATAAAGACATAAGTGCAAGTTCAAATCAACAAAGGGTGGCCACGGTGATTGCCCACGAATTGGCTCACATGTGGTTTGGAAATTTAGGTAAGACACATTTATTGTAGATCTGAAACGAGGAGAATATCTTAATAAATGTTACCTTTTGTTTTTTAGTTACCATGAAGTGGTGGAATGACTTATGGCTAAACGAAGGCTTTGCTAGCTACATAGAATATAAGGGTGTCCATCATATTCATCCAGATTGGGATATGGTAAGTAGTTAACATAAAACTGACCCCGTGTATAAAAATTAATTGTTGGTAATTTTATAGCTTTCTCAATTCCTTATTGCGGATTTGCATGGCGTCATGAGATTAGATGCCACCTTGGCTTCACATCCCATAGTACAGACCGTCGAAAGTCCCAGCCAAATCACTGAGTTGTTTGACAGCATAACCTACTCCAAAGGAGCCTCAATTATTCGCATGTTGGAGGATTTGGTTGGACCTGAGAAGTTCCGCAATGCCACCACCAACTATTTGAACCGCTTTTATATGTCGAATGCCGAGACAAATGATTTCCTTACAGAAGTGGAGGCCCAGGACTTTGAGTTTGATGTTAAGTATGTTCGCTTTAACAAATGTCCTAGGAAATGTTTAAACCATTTACTCTAAGGTTAATCATGCAAACATGGACTGAGCAAATGGGCTTACCTGTGGTAGAAGTTAAACGCAATGGCAATTCATATACCTTAACCCAAAAGAGATTCTTTGCCAATCCCGAAGACTATGATGGAACCTATAATGATTCCCCATTCAAGTATGTTAACAATTAATGTCCTTATTGTGATGCTTGCATGAAAGTTTACTGTAAAATTGGTTATTTTATTGCAGTTATCATTGGTCTATTCCAATTACTTACTTCACCAGTTCTAATCCTGAAGTTAAAGGTGCTATTTTCAACTATAATGACAATGAACGTAAGTAATGACTCCGAACGTCTATCACGACATTGTCTTCAAAGACTTTTTTAAGACAATTTGAGTTTTGTCTCCGCTGGCATATCTGCTGGCGTGTGTTATAGATGGTCTGTTTTTAAATTTGACCATGCCGAGTTCTTCATCGCCAAAGGCTGCCGCCTCAGTGTATAACACTCTGTTACAACAACGAGCAAGTCAGCAATCCCATGTCAGCCGGTTGTACGTGCCGGATTGATCCGAAGAAGTCCTTTCATCGGCAAGGGCTGCCGCCTCAGTGTACAACACACAGTAACAACAACGAACAAGTCAGCAATCCCATGGCAGCCGGTTGTACGTGCCGGATTAATCCGATGAAGTCCTTCTTTCATTGGCAAGGGCTGCCGCCTCAGTGTACAACACATTACTGCACTAATCGCAACCTGTGGATGCGCCCGGTGGCTTCCACCTAAGCTCCTCGTGATTCAGAAGAACACCACACAGAATGGAGTTGAAAGTTCCAACCTGTGTGATGCTCATAGTTATCTCGTGCCGGGGTTGTTGTTTTTGTAGCAGTATATTGTACTGAGGCGGCATCCCTTGCCTATGAAGGACTCCATCGGCGGCCTTGGGATTGATGGATTTAAGATAATCGATAGATTTGAGTCCCGAAAAAGTACACGCATGTCCAGATACTTCTGCAAGAATGTAAATTTCCCAAATGAGCATTGGCTGCTCTCCACTGGTTTGTCCATGTCCTATAGGTTCGGGTAATCTTATTTTGGGAACTCTTGGAATCATCCCGTCCTGCCGATGTAATTGAAAAGACTCCTAAGAAGTAGAACCGGGCAAGTGCTCTACCGTTTCATCTGCGTCCTCAACCTCAACACGACAGCTTCTACAGTAATCCGTACCCACTGATGTCTCACTTTAAAGAATGCAGCCATAATGGGCGCATAAATGCTGATATTGGTGGTCAGAAGATTCCCCCATTTGTCTGGCAGTCTCAATAAGATTTCATATCTTTCGTCTGCTTGATTCTGTTGAGTGTCAAGACCGAGGAACTCTGCGACTAAGATGGGGTGTGTCGACAGGGATCTGGGTCTGAGTCGAGTGGGTCTGGCTGGGCAGTTAAACAGGTGACATGTATCGTGCGGTCCCTGGTTACAATCGGGATGTACATTGTAATTGAGCCAGAGCTGGTTCTGGTTTGCCGGGGGAAGTCAATTTCAGGTGCAATGGGAGGAGGTCGTTCTTCAAGGACTACATTCACCCGGTGCCATTTACCGCATCTGCTACCGTATCTGCATGAATGTTGTCTAGACCTGCTTGATATACCGCTTGATCTAGAGGTTCTATCTTGAGGCGCTGAACCTCACGCTCCAGATCATGTAGATCTACCTTTAGGCTTCTGGACAGTGGATATCTATCCACAAGATGATAATTTGGATGTTCTCTGCGATAACATTCCAAAAGGTATTGCTTAGACAGCATGTAGTTATGTCTTCGCACTGGTAGGATCTTTGTCTCCTGATTGAGGTGGTCCACATGAGAACTGAGGAGATAGCCCGTCGCAGTTCGGAGGGCAGCATTCTGACAGATCTGAAAATTATTCCACTGCGTGTCACAAAGTTGACGAGACCACACTGGCACTGCATAACTTACCACAGACCGGCCAATTGCTTTGTACGTGGTCAACAAGGTTTCTCTGTCTGCACCACAAGTGCTGCCAGCAAGTGACTTGAGGACCTTGTTTCTATTTTTGACTTTATCGCAAATTGCTGTGGCATGTGGGGAGAAAGTGTATGAGCTGCCAAATGTGACGCCAAGTATTTTGGGACACTTGATGGTCAGAATCATTTCTCCATCGAACATCACCATTCACCGCACGCGTATATGTGGTGAACAATGTGGCTGAAGATTTGGTGGCAGATATCTTCAGAGTTCTTGCAGCAAAATATGAGGCAAGTTCGTTGAGGTAGACGTTCAACCTATCGCAGATGTCAACATTGGGTGGGGGGGACCTGATGCCGTGACCGTACAATCGTCCGCATATGATACGATCTCTATGCCGTCTGGAGAGGGGTGAAATGGAGAGGTTAAACAGTGCCGGAGATATCATCCCACCTTGGGGAACTCCCTGTTTCACTCGACTTCCTATCCCTAAATTCCACAAATGACTGGAGACCACACAGATAATTCGCGACACAGCGTTTCAGGCCTGGCTGGAGCGATGTGTTGGCGATGTCCTCAAATAGTTTGGCATGGCTGACCGTGTCGAATGCCTTCGATAGGTCCAGTGCCACGAGGACCGTCCTATCACATGGCCTGGGTTGATTGAAGCCACGGCAAATGTGTGTGGTGATGGCATGCAAAGCTGTTGTTGTGCTGTGCAGTCTCCGAAATCCATGTTGATGCTCGGCGAATGGAAATTCTCCTACAAGGCTCGGGAGGAGTAATGCCTCAAGCGTCTTTGCCACTGGTGAGAGAAGGGAGATCGGTCTGTACGACTCCCCCAAACTCGGGTCTCTTCAGGCTTCAGTAGCGGGAACATTCTGCCTATTTTCCAGACATCGGGAACTATAAGAGTGCTCAAAGACAGGTTGAGGACAGTGGTAAGGTTCTCAACTCCAGGTGAATTCAGATTCTTCAACATCAATATAGAGATTCCGTCGGGGCCCGACGCCTTAGATGATTTGGCGCCACGGATGACTTTCGTAACTTCGCCCACGGTAAATTGTGATGGCTGTTCATCGGCTCGGAGACCACGAATACGGCGAATGGCTCTCCTCCTTGCCCTGTCTCTCTCGGGGTGCACAATATATTGACGGTTGTACAACCTGGCGCATTTCTTCGGATCAGTCACGGTTATTTCTACAAAAGTGACTGAGGTCCTGTCATCCCGTCTACCGGGGTTCGAGAGTGACTTAACAGTAGACCACAGTTTGCCTAAGTTACATTGCTCCAAGTGTGCCAGCCACAAATTCCGCTTATCTTCGTTGACTACCCTGTTTATTTCCAGACTCAGCTCGCTGATTCTGGGTTTAGTGGGGTCCATACCACGAATTCCATCATGCTCCTCTGCGAGTACCACTGCTTGCGCCGGGATATTGGGCCGCACTTGGGGAATTCGTGAGGCTGGTAAAAAACGAGCGGCTGCTGCGTTAATCATGTCATGTTAATCATGGATTTTCCTCTCGGCCACTAGCACATCAGAGGGGGGTGGCAGTTCCCTGAAGCGGCGATTGGTATACTCTCTGAAGCCAGCCGATTGGGCCTTCTTATGATTGATAAACGTCCGGCGCTCAGGTTATGAAGACGGGTGGTCGGTCGATGGTGAGAATTATGGGGAGGTGGTCTGACCCCAAAGAGATGACGGCTTGCCAGGATACGTCACTCAGGAGATCAGGGGATGCAATGGAGATGTCTGGCGAGCTGCTGCACCTCCTCGTAATCCTAGTACACTAAGGCGGCAGACCTTGCCGATGAGGATCGGTTCAATCCGGTGCGTACATCCGGCTGCCATGGTGTTTCACTCTTTCGTAAAATGTTCATTCTACTTCTAATCACCTCGACTTCCTCACTCTTAGGTCTTGCTATATCTCATAGTTCTTGACAATTTTCTAATTTTCTGAATTTTTCTTTTTGTATTCTTTCAGTAACTGTTACCACTCCAGCTGCTGTCGACTGGATTAAATTCAACAAAAATCAAGTGGGATACTATCGTGTCAATTACCCCGAGGATATGTGGAAGTCACTGATTGCTGCTCTAAAAACAACTCGTGGAGACCTAAGCAGTTCCGATCGTGCTCATCTGCTTAACGATGTCTTTGCTTTGGCCGATGCCGACCAAGTGAACTATAGCATAGCGCTTGATTTGACTCAATACTTGGAATCAGAAAAAGATTACGTACCATGGAATGTGGCTGCTTCGCGTTTGGGTGCCATTAAGAATTTGCTGTATTTCACCGATTATTATCGTGATTTTGTGGATTTTGCCCGTCAGCTGTTGAAGGATATCTATAAGACGGTTACTTGGAATGTTGATGCCGATCATTTACAGAAGTATGATGAAAAACCCAAGAAATCAGATAAAGGTTTTGTTACTAATTGTCTTTTCTTACTAGTCTTTTGCGAGTTACAATTTTAAATGCTGCCTGTGGTTATGGCGAGCCTGAGGCTTTGGAGGAAGCTGGCCAGCGTTTCACCGCCTGGTTGGCTAATCCTGCGGAAAGACCCAAGCCAGATATTAGATCGACTGTCTACTATTATGGCATGCAAAGTGTTGGCAATGAAGAGATCTGGAATCAAGTGTGGGAGCTATTTTTGGCCGAAACCGATGCCCAAGAGAAATTGAAGTTGATGGAAGCTTTGGCTGCCATCAAAGAACCATGGATTTTGCAACGGTTTGTTACGCATTTAGTGTAAAGGTTTTTTTTCTCATTAATGTTTCCATTCTGTCTTTTTTAGTTACATCAATTTGGCCTGGTATGAAAACAATGTTCGTGGACAAGACTACTTCACCTGCTTGCAATACATTGCTCAAAATCGTGTGGGCCAACCTTTGGTCTGGGACTATGTGCGTGAAAACTGGCCTCGCCTGGTTGAACGTTTTGGCATTAACGAACGCTATTTGGGTCGCATGATCCCCTCGATTACCTCTCGCTTTGGCTCACAAACTAAATTGGAGGAAATGGAAGCTTTCTTTGCCAAATATCCTGAAGCTGGCGCTGGCACAGCCGCTCGCAAAGAAGCCTTGGAAAATGTCAAAAACAATAAGAAATGGTTGGAACAAAATCAGGCAGCTGTTGGCAAATGGTTGGCCGAACAAAAGGAAAGTTCCACGGAAAACCGAGTCACCACCGCCGCCGCCAACAGCATTAACTAATTTACCCAGTAGTTAAACCAGCCGCATTCAAAGATATTGTTATGACATTTTGTAAATGTATTTTAGAAAACATCGTTAAGTCAGCCACTCCGCACCTTCTTTTTGTAATATAAATCTTTCCTCCTTTCCTCTTTCCGACACTTATTTTTGTCCTAGTTGTTTTTTTTTTTAACTTTGGCAGTCATTCATAGCTACAAGCTATTGATGTTTGCTGTCTAACGTTTAATAGTTTTAATGATTGTAGCGTTTTAATTTCATCTAGAGTTTATACAAAAGAATATTTAAATGAATTTTATAAATGTGAAGTTTACCAATAGTGCATTAAAAATTGGATTATACGATTTCAAAACATGTTAAGTAGAAAAATAAAGCAATATGTAATGGAACATTAAAGAAAAACAGAGGCATTTTTTTTTTAATTGGGGTCAAACTTCATTATAGAGGGTGATTTTTGAGGAGCTATAAATTCAAAATTTTTCAAAAACTCACAAAATGCATAAAAATGCATGAAATCTTTATTGAATCGATAGTACGGTCCATATTATATAATGTTTGAAGATCATTACATGCAAATGTTGACCGTGACTGCACCTCAAATGGTCCATCCGCTTAGTCCAATTTTGGCATATTCTTTCCAACATTTCAGCCATTATCTCACGAATAAATGCTTCAATGTTGTCTTCCAATGCACCAATTGAAGCGGACTTGTCTGTATAGACATGAGTTTTAGCATAGCCCCGCAAAACTTAGTATAAAGGCAATAAATCGCACGATCTAGGCGCCCAATTGTCCCGAACTTGCTTCTCAAGAAGTTCATTGTTACGCGTGCTGTGTTGCATGTGGCATCGTCTTGTTGAAACCACATGCCAAGCTCTTGCATTTTGGGCAAAAAAAAGTTGGATATCATCTCATAGTAGTGCTCACCAATCACAGTTACGTTACGATTAGTGTTACGGTAATCCTAACAATCTTCTGTTTTATTGTAATAATCTGGCAACTTCATGGCAGCGCAGCTGGCTCAACAGTTTTTGTATTTCTGCACACACGCTGAGTCAAGTTGTAACCGTCAACCAATACACATCTCTTAAAGACAATTTCATCATACTTGCTTAATTACCTTTTATTTTTCATTAATATCATTTAAAGTATTGTTTAAATAAATAAATTGATTGTTATGTTTTAAACATCGACTTTCTATTGATCGACCATCTCGTAAGAACATAACAATTAGCATCATCTTTGAAGAAGTACGGTCCTATGATGCCACCAGCCCATAAACCGCACCAAGAAGTGGCTTTTTATGGCTTTAGCTCCCAATGCATGAGTTCTTGCAATGCTTCTGGCTGATCTTCACTCCAAAATCTACAATTCTGCTTATTTACGTACCCATTGAGTCAAAAATGAGCTTCGTCGTAAAATGGAAGAAACTCGCGATGAACTTTCATAACAAAGCACGCATTTTGATAATAAAATTCAATAATTTGCATTCGTTTGTAAGACGATGATTAAATTGTAGACCAAAGTGAAGATGTTTGACAGCGAAACAAAACGTGGAAAAACATCGTGAGCTGTTTAAGCCAGTGTTGCCAAAAAGATAATATCTAAAAACAAGTAAGAGCGTGCGAAGTTCGGTCGGGCCGAATCTTATATACCCTCCACCATGGATCGCATTTGTCGAGTTCTATGCGCGGTATCTCTTCTTAGGCAAACAAAGAATATTGAATAAGAACTGTTATGCTATTGGAGCTATATGAAGTTATAATCCGATTCAGGCCATAAGTGAAAGCTGAACATTTGTAGAAGTCATTGTGTAATATTTCAGTTCAATTGCGCCTTGTAGGAACTCAAGAAGCAAATCGGGAGATAGGTTTATATGGGAGCTGCATCAAGTTATTGATCGATTCAGACCATATCAGATACGTACGTTAAAGGTTAAGAGAGAAGCCATTGTACAAAATTCTGCCAAATCGGATGTGAATTGCGCCCTCTAGAGGCTTAAGAAGTCAAGATCCCAGATCGGTTTATATGGCAGTTATATCAGGTTATGTACCGATTTCCGCCATACTTAGCACAGTTATTGGAAGTCATAACAAAACACCTCATTCAAAATTTCAGTCATATCGAATGAGAATTGCGCGCTCTATTGGCTTTAGAAGTCAAGATCCAAGATCGGTTTATATGGCAGCTATATCAAAATATAGAGGCTCAAGAAGTCAATATCCAAGATCGGTTTAAATGGCAGCTATATCAGATTATGAACCGATTGCAACCATACTTAGCACAGTAGTTGGAAGTTATAATAAAACACCACGTGCAAAATTTCAGTAAAATCGGATGAGAATTGCGCCCTCTAGAGGCTCAAGAAATCAAGATCCAAGATCGGTTTAAATGGCAGCTATATCAGATTATGAATCGATTTGAACCGATTTGAACCATACTTAGTACAGCAGTTGGAAGTTATAATAAAACACCACGTGCAACATTTCAGTAAAATCGGACGAGAATTGCGCCCTCTAGAGGCTCAAGAAGTCAAGATCCAAGATTTAAATGGCAGCTATATCAGATTATGAACCGATTTGAACCATACTTAGTACAGTAGTTGGAAGTTATAATAAAACACCACGTGCAACATTTCAGTAAAATTGGACGAGAATTGCGCCCTCTAGAGGCTCAAGAAGTCAAGATCCAAGATCGGTTTAAATGGCAGCTATGTCAGATTATGAACCGATTTGAACCATACTTAGCACAGTAGTTGAAAGTTATAATGAAACACCACGTGCAAAATTTCAGTAAAATCAGACGAGAATTGGCCCTCTAGAGGCTCAAGAAATCAAGACCCAAGATCGGTTTATATGTCATGGACCGATTTGGCCCATTTACAATTTCAACCGACCTACACTAATAGAAAGTATTTGTGCAAAATTTCATGCGGCTATGTTTACACCTTCGAGAGTTAGCGTGCTTTCGGCAGACAGACGGACGGACGGGCATGGCTAGATCGACTTAAAATGACATGACGATCAGGAATATATATACTTTATAGGGTCTTAGGCGTATATTTCGAGGTGTTACAAACAGAATGACGAAATTAGTATACCCCCATCCTATGGTGGAGGGTATAAAAAGTATAAAAGAAAAGATTTGCTCTGCTATTAGAGCGATATCAAGTTATGATCCGATTCGGACCATAATTAAATTATATTGTATGTTGGGGACCTGTGTAAAATTTCAGCCAATTCGAATAAGAATTGCGCTCTTTGGGGGCTCAAGAAGTAAAATAGAGAGATAGGTTTATATGGGAGCTGAATCAGGCTATAGACCGTTTCAGACCATAAGAAATACGTATGTTGATGGCCATGAGAGGATCCGTCGTACAAAAATTTCAGACACATCGGTTAATAATTGCGACCTCTAGAGGCTTAAGAAGTCAAGATCTCAGATCGGTTTATATGGCAGCTGTAGCAGGTTATAGACCATATTCGGCACAGTTGTTGGAAACTAAGACAAAACAAGTCATGCAAAATTTGAGCCAAATCGGATAAGAATTGCGCTCTCTAGTGGCTCAAGAAGTCAAGGTCGATTTATATGCCAGCTATATCAGGTTATGGACCGATTCGAACCATACTAAATATATATGTATATTTTTATGAAATTTTGATTTGACAAAAAATTTGACAAAATTTGGGACAGTGAGTTGTGTTAGGGCCTTCGTCAGCCTTTTTTAATTTGGCCCAGACCGGTCCAGATTTGGATATAGCTTTCATATATATCGATTTCTGGATTTAAGTTGGGGTCATAAAAGGCGCATTTATTGTCCGATGTCGCCGAAATTTGGGACAGTGAGTTGTGTTAAGCCCTTTGACATTCTTCTTCACTTTGACTCGGATCGGTCAAGATTTTGATATAGCTTCCATATAGACCGATCTCTCGATTTAAGGTTTTGGGGCCTTAAGATGATTATTTATTGTCCGATTTCGCCGAAATTTGGGACAGTGAGTTGGGTTAGGCTCTTTGACATGTTTCTGCAACTTGGCTCAAATAGGTCCGGATCTGGATATAGCTGTCATATAGACCGATCTCTCGTTTTAAGGTTTTGGGCCCATAAAAGGCGCATTTATTGTCCGATGTCGCCGAAATTTGGGACAGTGAGTTGTGTTAAGCCCTTCGACATTCTTCTTTAATTTGACTCGGATCGGTTCCGATTTGGATAGAGCTGCTATATTGACCGATCTCTCGATTTAAGGTTTTGGGGCCTTAAGAGGATTATTTATTGTCCGATTTCGCCGAAATTTGGGACAGTGAGTTGTGTTAGGCTCTTTGACATTATTCTACAACTTGGGCCAAATCGGTTCGCATCTGGATATAGCTGTCATATAGACCGATCTCTCGATTTAAGGTTTTGGGCTCATGAAAGGTGCATTTATAGTCCGATTTTGACAAAATTTGGGACACTGAGTTGTGTTAGGGCCTTCGTCATCCTTCTTTAATTTGTCCCAGACCGGTCCAGATTTGGACATAGCTGCCATATAGACCGATATCTTGATTTAAGGTTTTGGGGCCTTAAGAGGATTATTTCTTGTCCGATTTCGCCGAAATGTGGGACAGTGAGTTGTATTAGGCTCTTTGGCAATATTCTGAAACTTGGCCCAAATCGGTCCGGATCTTGATATATCTGTCTATAGACCGATCTCTCAATTTAAGGTCTTGGGCTCATAAAAGTGTATTTATAGTCCGATTTTGACAAAATTTCGGACAGTGAGTTGTGTTAGGGCCTTCGTCATCTTTCTTTAATTTGGCCCAGACGGGTCCAGATTTGGATATAGCTGCCATATAGATCGATCTCTCGATTTAAGGGTTTGGGCCCATAAAAAGCGCATTTATTATCCGATGTCGCCGAAATTTTGGGACAGTGAGTTGTGTTAGGCTCTTCGATATTTTTCTGCAACTTGGTCCAAATCGGTCCAGATTTGGATATAGCTGCCATATAGACCGATTTAAAGTCTTGGCCCCATAAAAGGCACATTTATAATACGATTTCACTGAAATTTGACACAGTGACTTATGTTAGGCTTTTCGACATCCGTGTCGTATTTGGTTCAGATCGGTTTATTTTCAGATATAGCTACTGAAAAGACCAATATTTTGTTATACACAATTGAACAATGACTGGTACTAATTAGTATTTGGTCCAAATCGGAACATATTTCGATATAGTTGTTATGGGGCACAAGGTATGCATTTTTGATCGAATTTTGATTTCAAATTCCTTTATATTCACAAACACCTGAGGACGGTGGGGACATCCTCATCAAGCGTTTAATTCGTATTTCATTCGAGCTGAGATTGCTTGGCTGGCCTTTATGTGGATTGCTGCGGTCTTCCAAACACTTGGCCATTTTTCGTAACACTTTACATTTGAATTTCATATTGATGTCGCCATAGACTTTGGTTCTCAAATAAATTGTGATAACAGTAGTCTCTCCTTAAAACCTTTCATTTGATCCCAGTGTTTTCATGAACGGTCTGCATGTTTGTGATGGTGGTGTGTCCCTATTCTCTATTTATGCAAAGAAGTAGGGACATAAATATCTTGACCACATTAAAATCATCAATTAAGGCTCAGAGCTTTTTTTTTTAACACAATTCTGTGCATGTTTTCCTGTTTGTTTACTCTTATAGCCATATACATACAGGACAATGGATTAGTTTAATCAAAAGCAAATATTAAGAAAATTTACATAAATGAAAAAAAGTTTTGCATGTGTGGTATATGCCATTCCATCGATAGCAATGAAAGTCAATACGTAAACAAACTTCCCCCCTACCACAAAGCCAGAAACCGGAAAATTCCATCACTCTGGGGAAAATTTTTATTTTGTATCCCTAAATCCCTCAAACCTAACCAATTATATAAATATAACAGTCTGAGAGTGTGTCGTGTTTCCGTTTCCCATTAGCAAGTATAATGTTTTGTTATTTATTTTCATTTTTGTTGTTTTTTTTTCGGAAGGAATACGAAATAATTTACTGACATTGTTTACTTTCAACTTGCCTCAATGCTCTTAAACACAACACCAATCATTTCTCTTCTTCGCACTAACATATCAGAATTTTGATTCTTCTGGTCTGTTGGTGTGTCTCACAATTTGCAATTTGAATAAAACTACTTTGACAAAATGAAGCAAAGCAAATTCGAAACAGAATCAGGGTTGCGGTTGATTTGCTTCATGCTGCATATACACGTACAGAGAGTATACACAGTTTGCAAGGACCCCTCAAATTACTCGACACTTATATGGAAAATTTGGTCTAAAGCCTTTATTTTGTAGTTTATATTCATATTATTTGCATGCAATGCATGGAATCAATTGTTCAATATTATTTCTTATCCAAAAACTGTATCGCAATTATTTGGCATTGTCTGTTTTTTGGATGCACTTCCATTAGTTCAACCCAAAATTCTTAAAACAAAATCTTGTTCAATGTTAAATTTCATTGACAAGCCTTAAAGGCATTAAGTTCGGCCGGGCCGAACTTCGGTTACCCACCATCTCGGGTATGCAGCCTTCGTCAAAATGCGTTGAAAAATACATACCTTATGCCCCATAGCAGCTATATCGAAATATGTTCCGATTTGGACCAAAAACTTATAAGTAAAAATCATTGTTCAATTGTATATAACAAAATATTGGTGTTTTTAGTATCTATATCTAAAAATTAACCGATCTGAACCATGTGCGACACGGATGTCGAAATGTCTAACATAAGTCACTGTGTCACATTTCAGTGACATCGGATAAAAAATGCGCCTTTTATGGCCCCAAAACCTTAGAACGAGAGATCGGTCTATATGGTAGCTATATCTAAATATGAACCGATCCGAGCCAAATTGAAGAAAGATGTCCAGGAACATCAACCCACTGCCTCAAATTTCGGTGACATCGGACAATAAATGCGCCTTTTATGGCCCAAAAACCTTAAATCGATAGATCGGTCTATATGACAGCCATATCGAAATCTGGACCGATCTGTGCCTTATTGCAGAAGTATGTCGAGGGGCTTTAATTAACCCACAGTCCCAAATTTCGGCGACATCGGCAAATAAATGCGCCTTCAATGGGGCCAAAACCTTAAATCGAGAGATCGGTCCATATGGCAGCTATATCTAGATCTGGACCGATCTGTGCCATATTGCAGAAGTATGTCGAGGGGCTTAACTTAAATCACTTTCCCAAATTTCAGCAAAGTCGGATAATAAATGTGGCTTTTATCGGCCTAAGACCCTAAATCGGCGAATCGGTCTATATGGCAGCTATATCCGAATCTGGACTGATCTGGACCAAATTGCAGAAAGTTGTCGAAAAGCCTAACACAACTCACTGTCCAAAATTTCGGCGAAATCGCACAATAAATGCGCCCAAAACCTTAAAGAGATCGGTCTATATGGGCCAAATTGAAGAAGGATATCAAAGGGTCTAACACAACTCACTGTTCCAAATTTCAGCAAAAACGAATAATAAATGTGGCTTTTATGGACCTCAGACCCTAAATCGGCGGATCGGTCTATATGGGGGCTATATCAAGATTCAGTCCGATATTGCCCATCTTCGTACTTAACCTGCTTATGGACAAAAAATAATCTTTTCAGCTCAATATCTCTATTTTTAAAGACTGTAGCGTGATTTATTTACATTTTGACGCTGATCAAGAATATATATACTTTATAGGCTCGGATATGGATATATCCTTCGGTGGTGTGTACAATAAAATATAGGACTTTAATTGCGGTTGTTTGCGGTATTTTTATACCCACCACCTTAGGATGGGGGTATACTAAACTAGTCATTCCGTTTGTAACACCTCGAAATATTGCTCTGCGACCCCATAAAGTATATATATTTTGGATCTCCTCGACATTCTGATTCGATCTAGCCATGTCCGTCCTTCTGTCGTAATCACGATAGCGGTTGAACGCGTAAACCTAGCCGCTTGAAATTTTACACAGATATTTAACATTGATGTAGGTCATTGGATATTGCGAATGGGCCATATCGGCTCAGATTTAGATATATCTCCTATATAAACCGATCTCCCGATTTGACTTTTTGAGCCCCTGGAAGGATTAATTTATGTTGGATTTGCCTGAAATTGGGCATGTAGTGTTTTGTTATGACTTTCAACAACTGTACCAAGTAAGGTTCAGATCGGTCTATAACCTGTTATAGCTCCCATATAAACCGATCCCCCGATTTGACTACTTGAGCCCCTGGAAGCCTCAAATTTATTCCGATTTGGTTGAAATTTTGCATGTAGTGTTCTTTTATGAACAACAACTGTGTCTAATATGGTCCATATCGATCTATAACCTTTTATAGCTCCCATATAAACCGATCTCCCGACTTATCTTCTTGAGCCCCTAGAAGCCACAAGTTTCGGATCTTCTCTTATGGCTACCAACAACTGTGTCAAATGAGCCCCTGAAAGCCACAAATGTCGTCATATTTGGCTGAAATTTAGCATGTAGTGTTCTTTTATGACTTCCAACAACTGTGTCATATATGGTCCAAATCGGTCTATGACCTGACATAGATCCCATATAAACCGATCTCCCGATTTGTCTTCTTGAGCCCCTAAAACTCAAAAATTTCCGATCTTCTCTTATGGCTACCAACAACTGTGTCAAATAGGTTAAAATCGGTCTATAACCTGATATAGCTCCCATATAAACCGATCTCCCAATTTGACTTCTTTAATTCCTGGAAGCCACAAATTTCGTCCGATTTGGCTGAAATTTAGAATGAAGTGTTCTTTTATGACTTCCAACGACTGTGTCAAATATGGTCTAAATCGGTCTATGACCTGACATAGATCCCATATTAACCGATCTCCCGATTTGTCTTCTTGAGCCTCTGGAAGCCACAAATTTCCGATCTTCTCTTATGGCTACCAACAACTGTGTCAAGTACGGTACAAATCGGTCGATAACCTGATATAGCTCCCATATAAACAGATCTCCCGCTTTTACTTCTTGAGCCCTTACTAGCCGCAATTTTTGTCCGATTTGGCTTAAATTTTGCATGCGGTGTTCTGTGACGACTTCCAACAACTGTGCCATGTACGGTCCAAATCAGTCTATAACTTGATATAGCTCCCATATAAACAGTTCTCTCGATTATACTGGTTTGGTTTTTAGAAGCTTTAATTTTTGCAGGTTTGGCAGACGTTTGGTATGTAGAATAAAATTATGCCCCTCAACTAAATGGTGGTGGGTTCCAAAGATTCGGCACAGATACACAGATACGATGCGATTTGGATTGAAATTTTAAACAGTGGGTAGGTTAAGAACTCCCAACATCTGATCTCAATATGGTTCTGACTATATTTAGATATAGCTGCCACAGATCTGCCGATAAGGGGACTGAAGCCCATAAAAGCTTTATTTATTACCCGATTTCGCTGAAATTTTAAACAGCGAGTTTTTCTGAGCCTCACGATTTCCGACCTTAATATGGTTAAGATCGGTTTATACTTGGATATATCTACCAAAAAGACCCATATTTTGTTCTACAAAATTGAATAGTGATATATATAATAGACCACTTAATGTCCGTGCCGAATTTGGGTGCTTAAGTTATCCAATTTTCACAGGATTGAGAGGAAATGGGGTTTACATATATACCCGAGGTGGTGGGTATCCAAAGTTCGGCTCGGCCGAACTTAATGCCTTTTTGTACCCACCACCAAAGGATGGGGGTATATTCATTTTGTCATTCCGTTTGCAACACATCGAAATATCCATTTCCGACCCTATAAAGTATATATATTCTTGAGCAGCGTAAAAATCTAAGACGATCTAGACATGTCCATCCGTCTGTCTGTTGAAATCACGCTACAGTCTTTAAAAATAGAGATATTGAGCTGAAATTTAGCACAGATTCTTTTTTTGTCTATAAGCAGCTTAAGTTCGAAGATGGGCTATATATCGGACTATATCTTGATATAGCCCCAATATAGACCGATCGGCCGATTTATTATCCGATTTTGCTTAAATTTGAGACAGTGAGTTGTGTTAGGCCCTTTGACATCCTTCGGCAATTTGGCTCAGATCAATCCAGATTTGGATATAACTGTCATGTAGACCGATCCTCCGATTTAGGGTCTTAGGTCCATAAAAGCCACATTTATTATCCGATTTTAATTAAATTCGGGACAGTGAGTTGTGTTAGGCCCATCGACATCCTTCGTCAATTTGGCCCAGATCGGTCCAGATTTGGATATAGCTGCCATATAGACCGATCCTCCGATTTATGGTGTTAGGCTCATAAAAGCCACATTTATTATCCGATTTTTCTGAAATTTGGGACAGTGAGTTGCATTAGGCCCTTCGACATATTTCTTCAATTTGGCCCAGATCTTTTCAGATTTGGATATAGCTGCCATATAGATTGATTTCTTGATTTAAGGTTTTGGGCCCATAAAATGCTCGTTTATTGTCCGATGTCGCCGAAATTTGGGACAGTAAGTTAAGTTAAGCCCTTTGACATACTTGTGCAATATCGCACAGATCGGTACAGATTTAGATATAGCTGCCATATAGACCGATATCTAGGTTTTTGGTTTTGGGGCCATAAAAAACGCATTTTTTGTCCGATGTCGCTGAAATTTGAGACAGTGAGTTTAGTTAGGCTCTTCGACGTCCTTCTTCTTCTGGACCCAGATCAGTTCAGATGTGAATATAGCTGCCGTATAGACCGATCTCTCGATTTAAGGTTTTGGGCCCATAAAGAGGCATTTATTGCCCGATTTCGCCGAAATTTGGGACAGTGCTTTGTTCGACATTTTTATGCAACTTGGCCCAAATCGGTCCAGATTTGGATATAGCTTCCATGCAGACCGATATCTCGATTTAAAGTCTTTGCCCCATAAAAAGCGCATTTAAAATCCGATTTCACTGAAATTTGACACAGTGACTAATGTTAGGCTTTTCGAAATCCGTGTCGTATATGGTTCAGATCGGTTTATTTTTAGATAAAGCTACTGTACTTATTAGTATTTGGTCCAAATCGGAGCATATTTTGATATAACTGATATGGGACATATGGTATATGGTATATGGTTCAGATCGGTTTATTTTTAGATATAGCTACTGTACTTATTAGTATTTACTCCAAATCGGAACATATTCTGATATAACTGATATTAGACATAAAGCATGAAATTTTCACCAAATTTTGATGAAAGGTGGTTTTACATATATACCCGAGGTGGTGGGTATCCAAAGATCGGCTCGGCCGAGCTTAACGCCTTTTTACTTGTTACTTTTATAAATGAAGGCCCAGCGAAGCGGGCCTGACTCGGCTAGTATATATATACTTTATAGCAACATTACGGACAAATCAAATTTCATTCTAGGACATAATATCCCCATTTGGATCCATTATAAAGTACAATACTCACTTCGGTAGCCATGTCGGCAGGGGTTATTTTCAACCAATCGCCATAATATTTCATATTTTGCTTATTGGAATCAAAAGGATGGTAGGCCTTTCTCTATTTTCTCCTTTATAGCGTGTGACAGTCTATTGTATAGACGTTCTTTTGTAACGGAGTTTGTTTGTCTGTATACGACAACCTAATGCAACTACATTTTTGACAAATATATGCAGAGAAGTAACTTTATCCTCCTTATTTACATTGAGGCTTGTCGTCAGGCCTTCATGAAACTGTTGAGGCAGCACAGAAGGATCTACGGAGCTCACACTTGTAAAATGAAGGAGTTCAATAACAAAATATTTATATTTGAAAATGACACTAGGTACCCCACCGCTCTTCTGCAGTTCTTGCCAAATTTTGCCAAAATTCACTAACAATTTGTCATTGTGAGTCTCTCTGGTATTGGGTCATTTGATATGCCATGTATCGAATGAAATTTATTTTAAATATTTTTATTTAATCTATGATTGATTGCTTTTCAGTCATCGATACATGGTACACATTTGTCATGGTTAGTGAGGAAAATTTATTGGAAGCCTAAATGGGGAAACATTGTTATCTATAGATATTAATAAAATGGAGTATTAGTAATTGGTATACGAGGGTCGCCTTTTATATTTTGGGATTGTAAAACAAAAACAAAAATTTATTAATCATCGAAAATCGCTTTATGGTTTTTCAAAATATTTCCCATCAAGATCTATACACTTTTGCATGCGTTTGAACCAATTGCTTGAGGTATCTCCAAAACATGCATACTGAACGCATCAACCGCTTCTTCAGGTGTCAAAAACCGTTGACCTCTCATTTTATTTTTTACGTACGGGAATAAAAAGAAGTCATTCAGTGTCAAGTCAGGACTATACGGCGGATGACTCATCAAATCGATGTTTTGAGTGCTCAAAAATGCAGTTGTCGAGCCTATGTGTGAGAGCTATTATTGTCGTGGTGAAGAGTGATCCGTCTTCGGCATTTGGTTTTCCTGATTTCTTAGAAGACAACTGGCAAAAAAATGGTTGTGTACCACTCATAATTGGCTGTTCTAGTGGTACCATTGCGACATGTCCAGTTTTTCCGGATAAACAAGTGATCATTTGCTTGGAAGTAATTGGTGCGCAAGCAACTTTTTTTGGATTTGGGTCATCTTGAAACACCCATACAGTCGACTGCTGTTTTCGGGCTCATACGCGTAAATCCACGATTCATCATCTGTCACGATGTCATAGACGTAATTCGAAGCACCGCGATCGCATTTTTATACCCACTAGCGAAGGATGGGGGTATATTCATTTTGTTATTCCGCTTGCAACACATCGAAATATCCATTTTCGACCCTATAAAGTATATATATTCTTGATCAGCGTAAAAATCTAAGACGATCTAGACATGTCCGTCCGTCTGTCTGTTGAAATCACGCAACAATCTTTAAAAATAGAGATATTGAGCTGAACATTTGGACAGATTCTTTTTTTGTCCATAAGTAGGATAAGTTCGAAGATGGACTATACGGACTATGTCTTCATATAGCCCCCATATAGACCGATCCGCCGATTTAGGGTCTTGTGCCCATAAAAGACACATGCGTCCGATTTTGCTGAAATTTGGGACAGTGAGTTGTGTTAAGTCAGTCGACATCCCACTTCAGTTTGGCTCAGATCGGTCCAGATTCGGATATAGCTGCCATATAGACCGATCTCTAGGTTTTAGGTTTTGGGGCTATAATAAGCGCATTTATTGTCCGATGTCGCCGAAATTTGGGACAGAGAGTTAAGTTAAACCCCTCCACATATTTTTGCAATTGGGTCCAGATCGATCAAGATTTGCATATAGCTGCAAAATAGACCGATCCATCGATTTAGGGTCTAATGCCCATATAATCCACATTTATTATCCGATTTTGCTGAAGTTTTGGACAGTGATTTATGTTAGGCTTTTCGACATCCATGTCCTATATGGTTCAGGTCGGTTTATTTTTAGATTTAGGTATTAAAAAGACAAATATTTTGTTATACACAATTGAACTATGACTTGTACTTAGTATTTGGTCCAAATCGGAACATATTTCGATATAACTGCTATGGGACATAAGGTATGCAATTTTCACCCGATTTTGATGTAAGGTGGTTTACACATATACCCGAGGTGGTGGGTATCCAAAGTTCGGCCCGGGAACTTAACGCCTTTTTACTTGTTTTTAGTATTTATAAAATTGATAAACTTTAAATATGTGGTATGGTACAATATATTGTAAAATGCATTCCAAAAAGAAAGCAATGCGGAGTTAAAGCAATTGAACACATCCAAAACATGCACACCTGATGACGCCTATAGAGGAATGTTCAAATTCTCTTCAGCTACCACCTACGGATGCTTTGAAATCTGCAATTCTTCTGCAAGTGCTGTGCCACACATGTTGCAAATAAATAATAACACAACACAAACTTGAAAGGAAGTAAAGCAAGCTGACACCTGCTTTGTAATGAAAGAATTGCCAAGAAAATCTCATTTGGCATGGTATATACCTCTTCCATGGTATATTGAAAATATTTGCATATTTAAAATATAATAAGGCATTCAGTAAGGGAAAGCCTATAATGGCAAAGGCCAGCAATAGGAAGGAATAATTCAATGTGAAGTAACACATGAGGCTACCCAGGTAAATTATTTAATTTCTTTGGTTTAAATTATAAAATAAAACACAACGGATGATGTGATGGCTTTTACTAAGAAAAGGTGTTCCTAAAAATTTTATTCAAATTCAAATCTCCAAAACGGCTGAAGAAAGGCAAAAAAAAATACGTGGTAAATTCTTAAGGTCGTGGCCACCGTGGTGAAGAGATTAGGATGTTCACGGTATGTAAAAAAAAATATTTTGTCGGTGGTTATCCCCTCCTCATGCTGGCCACGTTTGTGTGCTACTGTCATTTGTCATTGTGTGGTATGTCATGTTTATGTGGCAAGGAACCGTCTTATTGAATTTTATAGTTTCTATCTTATTGCGTCATAGCTTCTATATTAAAAGAAGTACCAATGGGATATGATCTGCGGGACCGAAACTTAAGAGCCTACCAACATGGATTATGCTGAAAAGAATCCACGAGCTATATCATGTTATGAACCGATTTGAACCATACTTACAATAGATGTTTGATGTCATAATAAACCACTAAGTGCAAAATATCAGCCGAATCGGACAACAATTACGAGTTTCAGAAGCTCAAGATTTAAAATTGGGAGATTGGTATAAATGGGATCTACATCAGATTATATACCGATTTGAACCGTTTTTCACACGGTCGTTGGAAATTGTAACAAAACACCACGTGTAATATTTCAGCCAAATCGCACAACTGCGGCTTCCAGGGGCTCAAATTGTAAAATCAGAAGATTGAATTATACAGGATCTATATATGGTATTATAGACCGATTGGAACCGTACATTTTACGGTTATGTAAAGTATTCGTACTTACAGTACAAATGCTATCCGATCTGCCTGAAATTTGGCATGTGTTTACATCGGACAGCATTTGAGCCCCGGCTTACAGGAGCTATATCCAAAGCTGAACTGATGTAAGCCATATGCAATCCCCAATGACCTAGATCAATAAGAAGAATCTGTGCAAAATTTCAAAAGCATATCCGTATTTTTCGAACGCGATCGTGATCAATCTAGCGCCTGAAAACTGAATTTCAGCTTGTTTAATATCCGAACAAGTAAAAAGGCGTTAAGTTCGGCCGGGCCGAAATTTGGATACCCACCATCTAGGCCAAGTTGCAGAAAAATATCGAAGAGCCTAACAAAGCACTGTCCCAAATTTCGGCGAAATCGGACAATAAATGTGTTTTTTATGGGCCCAAAACCTTAAATCGAGAGATCGGTATATATGGCAGCTATATTCAAATCCGGACCGATCTGTGCGATATTGCAGAAGTATGTCAAGGGGCTTAACTTAACTCATTGTTCCAAATTTCGGCGACATCGGGCAATAAATGATCCTTTTATGGTAAGCCAAATTGAACAAGAACGTCGAAGAGCCTAACTAAACTCACTGTCTCAAATTTTTGCGACATCGGACAATAAATGCGCTTTTTAGGCCACAAAACCTAAAACCGAGATATCGGTCTATATGGCAGATATATCCAATCTGTCCCAAATTTCAGCAAAATCGGTTAATAAATGTGGCTTTTATGAGTCTAAGACCATAAATCGATGGATCGAAAAGCCTTAAACAACTCACTGTCCCAAATTTCAGTAAAATCGTATAATAAATGTGGCTTTTATGAGCCTAAGACCTTAAATCGGAGGATCTGTCTATATGGCAGCTATATCCAAATCTGAACCGATCTGGGCCAAATTGAAAAGGGATGTCGAAGAGCCTAAAACAACTCACTGTCCCAAATTTCAGCAAAATCGGTTAAGGAGTGTGGCTTTTATGGGCCTAAGACCCTATATCGGCGGATCGGTCTATATGGGGGCTATATCAAGATATAGTCCGATGTAGCCCATCTTCGAACTTAACTTGCTTATAGTTAAAAAAAGAAAGATCGGTGTATATGGCGGCTTTGTCCAAATATAACCCGATCTTGACCATACTTGGTACGAATGTCAAGGGCCCTAACGCAGCTCATTGTGGTGTCTAATTTCAGAAAAATCGGTTAATAAATTCACATTTTTTGAGTCTAAAACCTTAAATCGGGAAATCGGTTAATATGGCGGTTATATCCAAATTTTTGGACCGATCTGGGTCGTATTGAACAGGGATGTTTAGGAGCCTTACACCACTCGCTATGCCAAATTTCTGCAAAATCGGACAGTAAATGCCCTATTATGGCCCAAGACCTTAAATCGAGAGATCGGTCTATATGAATGGAATAAACATGGCTAAACGACTCAGAATATATAACTATATTTAATATAGTGGAAAATGGGTATTTCGATGTGTTGTAAATGGAAATATTTGTAAATTGAATGAGGCTGATGGCGACCGGAGACATGCAGTATTCGTACTAAACTCTGGCTGTCAACTAGTCTGAAGGAGTTGTATCGTACGGATTCAACAATTTGAAACTGAAGGTCTAAAGAAGCGGTGGGGTTGGGAAATCAGGAGACGACTCAGTAGTTGTTGCTGAATACTTGCCTGAAGAACTATCGACTACAACGCTAAGGTCTGGCGGATTGCAGGCGACTGAAAATCCCCCTGCCACAATCGAGATATGAGGGAAAGGCATCGAAATGGGGCTCGACAAGCACTTTGTGGTTGGATTATCCGGTTGAGCTGGGCTCAAGGTGTGCGCCAGCGGGGAAGGATGGAATTCAAAAAGTACTTTGACAGCAGCAGCTAGTGAAGCATCTAAGGAGGAATCATCGTCCACCTCACAAGTGTACAGTGTTCTGAGGAAGAGTGGTGGGTACAAAAGTAAAGGGCTTGTGTTCCAAAATATAAAAAAAAAATTTTGCTATTTTTTGGACGATAAAGTGTCTTAGACAGACGGATGTAACATTTTCAGACACGTTTCATCTTAGGAACGCATTATTCATTTTCCTTTGGTTCTTTGTAATCTTGTTTTGGATATTTTACTACTACATCTCCGGCCTTTCGTAAGGCATAATGAATACCTTGGGTTAAAGCACAACTCCACTCAAAGTAGGTTATCAGAATTATAAAAAATTTTACATTTTAATGCCCACACATAGTTATTTATGCTTAAAGTAATCCCTTGAAATTGTGATTGGAAATGGTCCTCCTAGACAAGTACGTCATTCAGACATTCTTCATTAATCAATTTGACATTAATACCATTTAATACTTAGATTTAATATGAATTTGATTTCCTACTTATCTTCTAATCATTAATGTATAGCCTAAGTTAACGAAATCCTTCGATTATATTGAGAGCAATTACCTGTTGAGGTCATTCGAAAATTACCATTAAGCACTTTTTCTCGGGAAATTTATGATAAAGTTGTAAAGTAGCAATTGCCAGAAGGGCCATCAACAGCAAATGATACCACAATACCCATCTTCAATAAATGGATGTCATTATGGCATACAAAAGGAAATGAATGGCTAAGTGATTCTGCATGCCCTTGCCAGAAGACCAGATGAATGTGAATCTTAGAAATAAATGGAAATACATTTTATTGCATACACACACTTGCACATGCTCAGATTCCATGTGTGGGGAGTGTCATTATCAGCAGCAGAAATAACAACAGCCACAGAGCGTAGGTGGCAGATGGTAGATAAACTGAAATCCAAAAGCCATGATGAAGATCTTCATTGAAATGTTTTCAGAAAGATGAACAGCAATGACAAGCCATCAGCTAAAGCAACAAATGTAAATCTCCAAGTGAAGTATGAATTCTGAAGGGTATTCCTTGCAACCGTTTGGGACATACACACACACACACACATACATACATCATCACACATGTGCTACGTGAAATAATCAAGAAATTTTGTCATGTGCGAAAGAAAAATCTTTAACACATCATTATCTGACAGCTAGATTGGCAACAATACCAGCAACCATAAGTATTTCTGCTTTTCTTTTTTTTTCTGCCAACAACTTGTATGGAATTTGAAAAGTGCTGGTAATGTTTTTGGTATCTGTTCACAATAGCGTATCGAATCTCACACATGTAAAGTAGCCCAAAAGCATCCTCACTCAGAGGATTTAGAGGTATGCGAACACACTCATATGCCATGCGAGTATCCAAATCAGTACAGTTGTAAGTGTTACAGGAGGAGGACAACTATGTTGTCTTCATAACATAAATACCGATGAGCTCTTGAATTTAGTAAGGATATATTTAGGAAAAAGGCGTTAAGTTCGGCCGGGCCGAACTTTGAATACCCACCACTTCGGGTATTTAGTTAACCAGCTTTCATCAAAATCCGGTGAAAATTGCATATCTTATGTCCCATAGCAGTTATATGGAAATATGATCCGATTAGGACCAAATACTAATAAGTACAAGTCATTGTTCAATTGTGAATAACAAAATATTGGTCTTTTTAGTAGCTATATCTAAAAATAAACCGATCTGAACCATATACAACATGTATGTCGAAAAGCCTAACATAAGTCAATGTGTCAAATTTCAGTCAAATCGGATTATAATTTCTTCTGTTTTGGGGCTAAGACTTTAAGATATCGGTCTATATGGCAGCTATATGCAAATCTTGATCGATCTAGACCAAATTGCAGAAATATGTGGAGGGGCTTAACTTAACTCTCTGTCCCAAACATCGGATAATAAATGCGAATTTTATGGACCCAAAACATTAAATCGGAAGATCGGTCTATATGGCAGCTATATCCAAATCTCGACCGATCTTGGCCAAATTGACGAATGATGTCGAAGGGCCTAACACAACTCACTGTCCCAAATATCAGCAAAATCGGATAATAAATGTGGCTTTTATGGACCTAAGACCCTAAATCGGAGGATCGGTCTATATGGCAGCTATATCCAAATCTGGACCGATCTGGGCCAAATTGACGAAGAATGTCGAAGGGCCTAACATAACTCATTGTACCAAAATTCAGCAAAATCGGATAATAAATGTGGCTTTTATTGGCCTGAGACCCAAACTCGGAGGTTCGGTCTATATGGCAGCTATATCCAAATCTGAACCGATCTGAGCCAAATTGACGAATGATGTCGAAGAGCCTAACACAACTTATAAATGCGCCTTTATGGACCCAAAACCTTATATCGAGAGATCAGTCTATATGGCAGCTATATTCAAATCTGAACCGATCTGGGCCAAATTGAAGAAGGATGTCGAAGGGCCTTACGCAATTCACTGTAAAATTTTATTGCAAAATCGGACTATTTAGGCGCCTTTCATGGGCCCAATAATGTCGAGAGATCGGTCTATATGGCAGCTATTTCAAAATCTGGACCGATCTGGGCCAAATTGAAGAAGGATGTTGAATGCCAGTGTCCCAAATTTCAGCAATATCGGACAATAAATGCGCCTTTTGTGGGCTCAATACCTTAAATCGAGAGATCGGTCTATATACTTTATAGGGTCGGAAATTGATATTTCGATGTGTTGCAAACGAAATGACTAAATGAGTATACCCCCTATCCTACGATGGTGGGTATAAAAAGGCGTGTTGGTGCTTCTTGTAAGTAGCCCTTCACCGGAAAAACTTGAAGTATTTATTAAATAAAACGAAGAAGTTTGAAAACTATGAACCAAACGTTTTAAGAACCATCACCTGCGAATCTGCAGCTGGAATATCTAAACTCTTTATAGAGAGGGTTAGCACAGGTGGATGTATTGAGAAGTATTGGTCAGATATTACCGCCATACTGAAAGTGTGATGGCTCGGGAAAGGCTCCACAACACATAATAGCTATCATGAAACGAGGCATGAATTTGGCTGTGGATTTGTGGTTAGTCGGAGGCTAAAACACCTTGTCTCCAGGTTTACTCCGGTGGATGGGATTGGAGGCTATCCGCAATCCGCATACACAGCAAATTCAACAATATCAGCTTCAAAAAAAAAATTGTAGTAAGCAGCACCAGATTCCAACATCGAAGGTTTCACACACATGGTTGTCATGATCATGATCATGTTGTTATAGATGGATGGAATTCAAACTAGCGTGTAAAATGTATCGATTCGAATCATTACCTTTTTGCAGCAAAGGTTCGCACTCGTCTTGGTTTGGCGAGAAACGTACTACCGACACTACCCGGAAACTGTACGCCGGAAAAATGCAAACACAACAGTTGGCAACGGCATGACCAAAAGCACTCCCTATCGAGATAACAAAGCAGAGCAATGGCAAACCATGTGAGGACACTCCAAGGAAAGAGCTGTAACATCCGAACTTGGTTACCAAAAGTCTCACACAAGAAACCCATGGTACGATCAGCAGTGTTAAAAAGCTACCAAGGTGAAAACTGCGGCATACAGTGCAACTTTACAGTCAGTAGCATCGCGCCAGGCGAAGGAGATGTATCGGAAGAAAAGGACGAATGAGAAACGTCTCCTTCGCAAAAAGAAGAAAGAAATGGAAAAACATGAGTGTGAGCGAATCGAGATGTTCGGAAGCCAGAATGAAGTCCGAAAATGCTACCTAAGAATTACACATCAAACCGATGACATTGCTACAGGTCCCACCTCCTCCAGAGACAAAGAAGAAAATGTGGCAATGGATACATGTAGTGTAGTATAGAAATAACTCTTTTCCCAGTTGCTGATATACGGTGATGGTGACCATGAGTATACCAGTGAACTAATCCATGATGATGTTATAGAATGTGTACCATCTAGTCAGAAAGAAGTCCGCGTAGCAGTTACACGGCTAAAAAAAACAATAAGGCAGCCGGAGCCGATGGGTTGCCGGTTGAACCGAAGGCGGCACACTGATTAGGCGCATGCATCAGTTTGTCTGCGCAATTTGGCTAGAGGAACGCATACCCGATGATTGGAACCTCTGCATTTTATGTCCCCTACACAAGAAATGCGACAAAAAAGCATGTGTCAACTACAGAGGGATAAGTCTCCTACCGTGTGACTTTAAACCTGGAAAATCCACCATAGACCAGATATTTTCGCCAAATCCTGGAAAATACCCGAAAAGGACAAATCAACACCAATCATATTTTCAATGTCTACAAAGTCACCTACAACAGCCCTATACGTTCAAATTTGTTCTAAGCCATGTCTAAATTTGGTCTTCCTGCAAAACTGATACGTCTCCTCAGTCCACTTGCTGATACACGCTCCACAGTTATAATAGGAAAGAGCCTCTCCGAGCCATTCAATAGCAAACGAGGATTCAGACAGGGGGCTGTATCCCTTGTTGGAGAAGATTACATTGCAAATTGAAAATTTGCCCACGAACATTCCATTGTGGAACAGGGGCAAATTTCCTACACATCAATGAGTGCCGTCCGATTCAAGTTTAAGCCCAATGATAAGAGACCTCCTTTTTATAGCCAAGTCCGAACGACGTGGCGCAGTGCGTCACCTCTTTGGGGAGATTGATAAGAGACCTCCTTTTTATAGCCGAGTACGAACGGCGTGCCGCAATGCGACACCTCTTTGGGGAGAAGTTTTTACATGGCTTAGTACGTCTCAAATGTCGCCAGTATTAGGAGGGGATAACCACCGCTGAAATATTGATTCTGATGTGCTCGATATGATAAACTCTGCGCTACGGTGGCTTCCATACAGAAGATTACATACGACATGCAGCCTTTAAAAGTATCGAAAGAGAATCAACGTATGTGGGTCTGGCAGTAACTGTAGATTAGACTAAGTGATTGGTATTAACTCCCACAAAGTCCTGTACACCAGAGCATGGGTATTTGAGAAAGCAGATGAGGCAGAGTTTGACAGAAATATTCTTCGTAGAATATATGGACCAGTCTGCGTTGGTGGATAATATAGGTGTCGTATGAACCACGAGCAGTATGAGCTGTATGAAGATTATATCATAGTTAGACGCATCTAAGTACACCGTTTGCGTCATGTTATCAGAATGAATGAAGAAACTGCAGAGTAGAAGTCTTTTGAGGCGGCCATAATAGAACACACAAAGGGGAAGACCAAAACTCCGATTGAGTGACTAAGTGGAGAAAAATATCTTAGAACTGGGTGTCAGAGATTGGAGAAGGAGAGCAGAAGACCGAGATGCTTGGAAATTTATTCTAAGATCGGCTACAAGAATGTTCAACTAAAGAAAAGTGAAAAGCTTTCGCATATTACGTAGCTTTCTAAAGTAATCTGATTAATAAAATTACAGAAGCTAGAGTGCATTTTCAATCTCTTGATCATGTGCTAGAACAATGAACTAAAATGTTTAAAAAAGTGTAACGCAGATGGCCACTATAACACTACCTTATCAGCGATCATATGACACTCGTCATACGTTAATCTTTCCGGCCAGCCCTACTCAACCTCACCTAGGTCACTCTCATCACATGCACCCCATCCTAGTGGCATAGCTCGTAGATACGGATATTTAAAAAAAACAAAGCTAAGGATTCAAGGACATTGACTAATGTTGGAAATAACCATAAGAGTAACACATTCTTGTCTGACAACAAGGATTGTTCGACCCACATTTCTATCATAAAGTCTGTGACTACGTTCGTGTTCAGGTCTTGGTGGTGTTAACAAAAATGCTGTGAGTTGCAATCGAGCTAATTCATTTCAAATTGCCTTTATAACAATTCATTCCTACTTAATTTCACATATTTTTCAACTGACCCACTTCTTGTTTCTCCTTCGTAGCAAAGGCAAAACTTTTCAAAACAACAAAAATATCTGCCAAAAATTAGGCCGACACACCATATGGGCTAAGTCCCTTGTGGAACAACCTAATTGTGGATATTTATTTCTGTTCTTTTGTCCCAAGCCTATTGTTCAAACATGTTTTTGGGTTTCCCCTCTTATTACAATAATCTAGGGAGTGGAGACATCACGTCTTCCAACTCAGACATCTGGGGCGAAAACAGTTCTCTGAGCCTCTGACCAAATGTTTGTGGATATGGATAAACGTGATAGAACTTAATTTGTTATGGCCAGTGTGAAGAAGTCTGTTGTCGGACATGCCACATGCAAAATTACAAAACAACAAGTGATACGAACAGAAGAAAGGTTTTCACACGCACGCACAATTGGTATGTGATATGGATCAAGTGGGTAAAAAAAAAAAATGATAATACCAAGAATGTTCTCAACTACTTTGACCATGTTGCGTATGATTTATCAGTAATTGAATGTGTGTCTGTGTACTATGGGACGTATACTTCATGTAGCCACATTTCAATAATAGTGACAGTTATAGGCACACAATTAAGTGTTCAATATACGTGTTTATAACTAGGAATTTGCTAAATAACAGTCACATCATTTCATTCATTACGCAGTCGATATAGTATGTATTGCCTACCAATGTACGGCCATTATTTTCCGCTGCATAGATTATTTTTAACAATTTTCGAGCTTCACTTGAAAGAAAAACAAACACATCATGAAAAATGTATCCTCGCCCCAACGGGCAAACAATGAGTCGTATATGAGCCCTTGATAACCGTGCCGAGTATGGTCGATATTGGATCATTTCTTGGGTGTAGTTGACATATACACCGATTTCCTTATTTACAGCTTTGATCCCGCAGAAAGCCAATTTTTTGGGTTCACATATTTTAAAGAAATTTGGATAACATGGTTATGCATCCAAGTTTGGCACTGTCGAACTTGATGGGTTTTTATACCCACCACCGAAGGATGGGGGTATATTCATTTTGTCATTCCGTTTACAACGCATCGAAATATCCATTTCCGACCCTATAAAGTATATATAGTAATCAGCGTAAAAATCTAAGACCATCTAGACATGTCCGTCCGTCTGTCTGTTGAAATCACGCTACAGTCTTTGAAAATGGAGATATTGCGCTGAAATTTTGCACAGATTCTTTTTTTGTTCATAAGCAGGTTATGTTCGAAGATGGGCTATATCGGACTATATCTTGATATAGCCTCCATATAGACCGATCCGCCCTTTTACATCCTTCTTCAATTTGGCCCAGATCGGTCCAGATTTGGATATAGCTGCCATATAGACCGATCCACCGATTTAGGGCCTTAGGACCATAAAAGCCACATTTATTATCCAAATTTGTTGAAATTTGGGACAGTGAGTTGTGTAAGGCCCTTCGAAGTCCTTCTTGAATTTGGCCCAGATCGGTCCAGATTTGGATATTGCTGCCATATAAACCGATCTCTTGATTTGAAGTTTTGGGCCCATAAAAAGGCGCATTTATTGTCCGTTTTTGCCAAAAATTGGGACAGTGTGTTGTGTTACGCCCTTCGACATATTTCTGCAATTTGACCCAGATTGGTCAAGATTTGGATATAGCTGCCATGCAAACCGATCTATCGATTTAAGGTTTTGGGGCCATAAAAGGCGCATTTATTGTCCGAAGTCTCGGAAATTTGGGTCGGTGAGTTGTGTTAGGGCTTTCGACATGCTTCGTCAATTTGGCTCGGATCGGTCCAGATTTGGTTATAGCTGCCATATAGACCGATGCTCCCATTAAGGTTCTTAGGCCCATAAAATCCACATTTATTATCCGATTTTGCTGAAATTTGGGACAGTGAGTTGTGTTAGGCCCCTCGACATCCTTCATCAATTCGGCTCAGATCGGTCCAGATTGAAATATAGCTGCGATATAGACCGACCCTCCGATTAGGGGTCTTAGGCCTATAAACGCCACATTTATTATCCGATTTTGCTGATATTTGGTACAGTGAGTTGTCCTAGGCCCTTCAACCTCCTTATTCAATTTGGCCCTGATCGGATCGGATTTGGATGTAGCTGCCATATAGACCGATCTCTCGATCTAATGTTTTGGGCCCATAAAAGGCGCATTTATTGCCCGATGTTGCCGAAATTTGGGACAGAGAGTTAAGTTAAGCCCCTACACTTATTTCTGCAATTTGGTCTTGATCCATCAAGATTTGCATATAGCTGCCATATAGGCCGATATCTCGACTCGATTTAACTGAAATTTGACACAGTGATAATTTTTCGATATAACTGCTATGGGTCATAAGGTATGCAATTGGGTGGTTTACAATGTTTTCTATCAAAAATTAGGAGAAAGGGTTTGTTTAAGGGTTTGTTTCGAGCAATAAATAATCGAAAAGAATTTTTTTATAAAATTTAAAGCAGTGGCTCTCACATTCTTGGTTTTATTCTGCACTGTTAACACATTCACACACAAAAGAAAAACAATAATTTTGTAAAACATCAACTTTTGTCGAACGACGAAATTTGTTAACTTTCCTGCAACACTTTATTAAGAATTTTATCTACCCAAAGTAGAAATTTGTTGTTGAAAGGCACCAAACAAAAAACCATTCAGTCAACCAGCCACCATATGTGGCTTTGCTGCACAAACTTTGGTGTGGTGGTGTTTTGTATTTTATGTTGTTCCTCTAGCGCTTTTGTCTCGTACGTCTGCTCTTTTGCTCTCGGCGTTTTTTTCTTTTACTCTCTCTACGTGTGATTTGAAATCACGATTTCATGTTCGGTAGTCTCGCACACATCCTCTAGCCTACCGACTTCACCGTATTCACATTGAAATAACTCAAAAATTATGGCACAGTAATAAATGTCTCTTTAAAATTTGATTTCAAAAAAATTAAAAAACCAAATTTAAAAATTTTTTTTGATTACAAAATACGTATTTTTTTGCCGAATTTTCTAAAATAAGTTTTAAAAGAAAAAAATAAAATGATTTTCTTTTGACCGGCCGAGGGATTCGAACCTGTGTTTGCAAGTACTCAATGGCATGAGAGTCTTGTGTGCTACATGGTAGTATGGGTATATATGTTGAAAATCCAAAAAATTTCAGTTATTCTGTCAAGTCTCTACAAACCTTCCATATAGTCTTCAATTCATTGCTAAAATTCGTTGAAAATTTATCTACTTTCCAACCCAACCAAGCCTAAACAAAAAAAAAATTTAAAAAATTTTCAATTACAAATCTAATTGAAAATAAAATCGTTTTCAATTAGAAAATTAATTGATTCAATAAATTTTATACCCTACACCACCACTGTAGTATAGGGTATTATAATTTTGTGCATTTGGCCACTATTGTGCCGAGGTAAGCATTTCCGCCGATGTCGAAGAATGGTTAAAAAAAATTTTCGCGGTGGTTTAACCCTCCTAATGCTGGCAACATTTGTGAGTTACTATGCCATGTTATACTTCTCTCTACATAGGTGCCGCACTGTGGCACGCCGTTCGTACTCTGCTATAAAAAGGAAGCCCTTTATTATTGAGCTTAAACTTGAATCGGTTTCTTAGTGGAACCGTGGGCAAAATTTGCATTTTTTCATTTGTTTGCAACGCTAAGAAGGAGAAAAGGTAGACCGATTGATAAGTATACCGATCGGCTTAGAAATACTTCCTGATTCGATTTAGATATGACAGTCTGTCCGTCCGTCCGTCTGTCTATCATTGTATTCTTGGGTATGGGTCATTTGTTGTCCGATTGCCATAAAATTTAGCAAAAGTCCCTTTTTTGGCCCGAGCACAAACGCGAAGTGGCCTTTAAGGGTCATAGAAGCCATAATTTTGGTCCGATCTGAAAAATTGAGTGACGTGTTTCTTTGACGTCCAAATATGTGTGCAAAATTTTTTCAAAATAGTTATATTGTAGCACCCATCATCGGTCCAGATTTGGATATAGCTGCCATATAGACCGATCTTCCAATTTAGGGTCTTAGGCCCATAAAAGCCACATTTATTATCCGACTTTGCTGATATTTGGGACAGTGAGTTGTGTTGGGCCCTTCGACATCCTTCTTCAATATGGTTCAGATCGGTCCAGATTTGAATATAGCTGCCATATAGCCCGATATCTCGATCTAAGGTTTTAGGTCCATAAAAGGCGTATTTGTTGTCCGATGTCATTTGGGACAGGGAGTTGTATTGGGCCCTTCGACATTTTTCTGAAACTTGCCCAAATCGGTCCAGATTTGGATATAGTTGTCATATAGACCGATATCTAGATTTAAAGTCTTGGCCCCATGAAAGGCGCAATTGAACAATGACTTGTGCTTATAGGTATTTGGTCTAAATCGGATAATATGGCTTTAAAGCTGCTATGGGGCATAAGGTATGCATTTTTCACCGGATTTTGACGAAAGGTGGTTTACATATATACCCGAGGTGGTGGGTATCCAAAGTTCGGCCCGGCCGAACTTAACGCCTTTTTATTTGTTTTAGATTCCATTGCAGGATATTTTCCGGCTATAGACCATTTCGTTCAATGCTTTCTATTCAAAGAATAGCACAGCAAACAATTTTCAAAAGTAAGGCAATATGTGTGATGCTGCTTAAAAAAATTCGACCGGCTTTCTGTATCGCGATTTCTGATTCTCTAGAATTTTCATTTGCAGAAATTTGTCAAATGAATAATGGTGCTTTACATACCAACCCAAATGGAGTAGGTTGCAAAACACACATCTGAGATTGAACAGGGCTTTTTAGGTGACTTGATTCACAAGAGCAATAGAAAATAAGTAAAATCTTGCTTCCCTTATTCAAATTCAACTTAGCCATCTTCATCAGCAGAAATTCGTCAAATGGATCATGGTTCTTTATATTCCAAATATTTTCAATATATTTTTTTTAAATTGAGTATGGAATTTTTTAACTGATTTTTTTTTTCAATAACCTTTTTTAAAAACTGTTCTTGATGTTATCATTTTCGTGATTAAAACAGATTTAATTAAAAATTTAATTGGATCAATTAATTTCATGATTGAACCCGTTTTTTATTTTTTTTTCTGTGTAACCTATCAAAACATGTTCTTAGAACATAATAAAAATAATTTGCCATGGATGACCGGAAATATTGTAAGAAATTTAAATTTTGTCTAAACTAAAATTTATAAAATGAAAAATGATTGTTGGGATCAAGTGTTTATGCAGAACCCTCTTTGGAAGGGAACACCCCGAAAATTTAACTCATTGTTGGCACTTACACACCATATGAGAAAGCTCATCATAAACACATGCACGGATTTGCCATACAAAAAACCGGATACCGGACATAATACTTCAAGGGTGCTTCTCAACAACACAAAAACCACAGCAACCATAAACAACAACAACAACAACATTCTTTCTTTATTAAAACAAAACTTTCTCTCCCTCTGGCTCGCTGTTGAAGGCAGAGGGAAATACCAAAAAAAAGGAGTAAACGCCTATCACACTCTGGCAGCCACAACAAACTTTCTCCAGCCCCATGTTGTGAGAAGGCATTGCTTTTTAAGTATGTTTCAGATGCCATAAAAAACATGAAAACATAGAAACTTTCCTCCACGCATATCTAGGCTTTAAGAAAATTTCTACGAGTGTGTGTGAGTGTTTAAAATGAGCCCGAGTAGTCCTTGAAATCGATGAAAGAACCTTTTGGAAATATGGCTTGGGGGTTTTTCCGATTATGTTCACATGTCTGTGTATAAGTATGTGCATGGAGCAGAATTTACCATTTACAAAGGTCAAGTTAAATGAGAGGGTTGAGAAGATGCGGTTTGAGAGAAGTAGTGAACAAAATATTCTCAAAATCTATTAGGCTTTAAATCTAGAAAGTTGAGAATGAGACCCCTTTTACAAACAGTCGATTTAATGGATTAAACCAATGACACAACCGAAAAACGAATCCTTAGTCAGTTTTTTTGTACCCTATTCAACCACTATTTCATCAACGAAGGACATTGTGTCATATATAAACATTTAATCATCGAAAGGAGCACAGAAAATCGAGGCGCTTGAAAGGCTATTCTAAGTTTGGCTAATGGGACAAATGTTCTGTCATAAGCTGTTAAAGTAAAGAGGTTAAAGAGTTGGAAGTCGCCGTCGAGCAGCGATTATCATGTCCGCCTATAATGCTATAATTTGTGAAGCTGAGGTTATCTCTCCCATTGTGGCGCAGAGAATCGATCGATCGAGAAATCGACTATGACGCCGAACGTCTGGATTCGGCGACAACAACAGCGGTAGTTATTCCCTCACTAATGATGGCTTCATTTGTTAGGTATCCTGCCATGTTAAAATTCCTCTACCAAATGGTGTTGCTATACGCACGCCGTTCGGATTCGACATAAAAGTGAAAGCCCCTTATCAATGAGCTTAAACTTTAATCGGACTGCACTCATTGGTATGAGAGAAGTATCCCCTGTTCCTAAATGGAGTGTAATGGGAAATTTAGTAGTAAAACTTCTCAACAAAGTGTTGTCAACCTGTGCACCGCCGTCCGCACTACGCTAAAAAAAGAAGGTCCATTGTTATCAAGCTTAAAGTCGAAACTGAAAGAACTCATTGATATGCGAGAAGTTTGTAATGCCCATAAAAAACATGCCATGGCTGTATGTATGGAAAGCCTTCGATAAGTGAAGATTCACTGCTTGACCTGGTTGAGACTTCGTCTAATATGTGCAGTGAATGCGTTCAAAGTATTCGTTGTGCTATGTAAGGGTGGACTCCACTATAGCGCAGAGGTTAGCATGACCGCTGAACGCAGCAGATGCTGAACGCCTGCGTTCAAGAACATCAGAAAAATATTCTGCGTTGGTTCCTCCTAATGCTGGCATTTGTTAGGAACTGCACCATTTGATATGGCAGCCATGTAAAGTATTCTCCACAAAGAGGTGTCGACCTGAGCTACGCCGTTCGGATTCGTTTATAAAAAGGTGGCCTCTTATCACTGAGCTTAAACTTGTATCGGGCAGCACTCATTGATATTTGAAAAGTTTACCCTGTTCCTTATTGCAATGTTCATGGGCAAATTTGCAATTTGCATTTGCAATTTGCATTTGTGCACGTTACGAAGTCCATGCCGTGGCTCAGCTCATGAAAATTAACCAATAAGTCTTGATAAGAGTAGCGCCTCAATTAGTCTTGATAGGAGTAGCGCCTCAAGTGTCTTAGTTACTGCCGGGAGAAAAGATTTCAGCAGCGAGATCACTCTGTCCATTTTCCAGACGTTGGGAACTATGAGTGTTCAGAAACAGGTTGAGGGCCTAGATCACCTACGCGACTCGAGGGATACATCCAGGATCTTAGCATCAGTGTTCTATTGAGGCCTGTGCCTTCAACGACTTGGCGCAGTGAATGACATTGGTAACTCTGTCCACAAAAAATTGTAATGGATATTCATCGGCTCGGCGAGCACCCTAGCGACGAATGAGTGACCTTCTTGTTGTATTACTCTCGGAATGATCAACAAATTAACGGTTGAATAACCTGAAATCTCTTCGAAACAATCACTGCTAAGTCGCCTAAAGTGGCTGAGATCTTTTCTTCTGCAGCGGTTGGAGACAGTAGACCACAGCTTATCAGTACCTACACCAAAGTTACAGTGCTTTAAGTGTTCTATAGTTAACTTGAATCTGTTTTCTGATTCTTAAGCCAGTTGAATTAGAGCGAGGAATACAATAACGGTCGTCTGCCAGTTCTGTGTTATTACGGGGAATTGAGTAGAGTTATTCGAGCTGCGACAACTGGTATGCTCTACGAAGTCTTTCTGATTGGTAAACAGTTTTGCCAATGTCATCTGGCCGTTACTTTGGAGAGAATGTCATGACTAGATTGACAAAGCTAGAGCTCAAAGTGAAGCCTTAAAAAAATCTAAAAGGTACACAATCTCACATCAAAGCAAACAAGTTAGACTCGAAGAGCAAATTAGTAACTGCGCTTGCCCACTGCTGAATTTCCAAAAAACGTGTTTCCTAACTTCAAACATTCCCCAATTAAAAAATAACCGAAAGCACGTACGAGAAAATGATCGAAATAATACGAAAGGCCACCCTCAGTAACTATACCCTTCACCATACGATGAGGGTATACTACAATATTTCGTCATTCTGTTTGTAACACTTTGAAATGTTCGTCTAAAACTCTATAAAGTTTATATATTCTTGATTGACGTGACATTTTAAGTTGATCTAGCCACGTTCGTCCGTTCGTCTATCTGTCAAAAGTTCGCTAACGTTCGAATCGGATGTTAAAAGCCTAACATAAGTCACTGTGTCAAATTTCAGCGAAATCGGATAATAAATACATCTTTTGTGGGGCCAATACCTTAAATCGAGAAAACGGTCTATATGGCAGCTTTATCCAAATCTGGGCCGTCTTGAAGAAGTATATCGAGGGGCCTAACACTACTCACTGTTCCAATTTTCAGTGAAATCGGACAATAAATGAGCCTTTTATGGCCCCAAGACCATAAATCGAGAGATCGGACTATATGACAGCTATATCCTAATCTGGACCGATCTGACCCAAATTGAAACAAGTAAGAGCGTGCTATGTTCGCCCGGGCCGAATTTTATATACCCTCCACCATGGACGCATCTGTCGAGTTCTTTGCGCACTATCTGTTTTTAGGCAAACAAAGAATAATGAATACGAAGAAGCAAAATCGGGAGATCGGTTTATGTGGGAGCTGTATCAAGCTATAGATCGATTCTGACCATATTGCACACGTATATTGAAGGCCAAGGGAGGAGCCGTTGCATAAAATTTGTGCCAAATCGGATGAGAATTGCGCTCTTTAGAGGCTCAAGAAGTCAAGACCCAAGATCGGTTTATATGGCAGCTATATCAGGTTATGGACCGATTTGGACCATACCTAACACAGTTGTTGGAAGTGATATTAAAACACTACGAGGAAAATTTAAGTCAAATCGGACGAGAATTGCGCCCTCTAGATGCTCAAGAAATCAAGACCCAAGATTGGTTTATAAGGCAGCTATATCAGGTTATGAGGCGATTAGAACCGTACTACTCACAGTTGTTGGAAGTGATATCAGAACACTATGTACAAGAAGTCAAGACCCAAGATCGGTTTATATGGCAGCTATATCAGGTTATTAACCGATTTGGACCATATCTAACACAGTTGTTGGAAGTGATATTAAAACACTATGAGGAAAATATAAGTCAAATTCGACGAGAATTGCGCCCTCTAGAGGCTTAAGAAGTCAAGACCCAAGATCGGTTTATATGGCAGCTATATCAAAACATGAACCAATTTTGGCCCATTTACAATCTCAACCGACCCACACTAATAAGTAGTATATGTGCAAAATTTCAAGCGGCTAGCTCTACTCCTTCAAAAGTTAGCGTGCTTTCGACAGACGGACGGACGGACGGACATGGCTAGTTCGACTTAAAATGTCACGACGATCAAGAATATATACACTTTATGGGGTCCTAGACGCATATTTCGAGGAGTTACAAACAGAATGACTAAATTAGTATACCCCCATACTATGTTGGAGGGTATAAAAAGATGTAGAATGGAATAATCCAACGCACTGATCTGGTGCGAATTGGAGAAGTATAACGAGAGGCCTAACACAACTCACCGTTCCAAATTTCAGTGAAATCGGACAATAAATGAGGCTTTTGTGGGACCAAGACCTTAGATTGGCAGATCGGTCTATATGGGGGCTATATCAAGATATATAACCTGCCTGTGGAAAAAGAAAGAACCTATGCAAAGTTTCAGCTCAAGATCCTCATTTTTAAGATTGTGTCGCATGATTACAACAAACAGAGGGACGACGACATGGCTAGATCGTCTTAGATTTTGACTATGATCAAAAATATATATACTTTATAGGGTTGGAAATGAATATTTCGATGTGTTGCAAATGGAATGACATAGTGAATATACCCCATCCTTCGGTAGTGGGTATGAAAAATATCATTTCTTGTCTAAAATTCCTCTTTTGCTTTCCTTTTTAGTTTCAATTTCCTTGCTTGAAACCCTAAACATGCCTTGCCTAAACAGGTGAAACCTGACAGCAAAATTGAATACTGACCACCTCCACATGTCATGGGTTTCCCTAACATTCACCTCGTGGTCTCAATCATGGCCAATCATGAAGCCAACACATCCACATGCACATGCACACACACACTTACCTTATTAGTTTCACATTAATTATGATATCAGTTCATTTTATTGCCATCACCAGGGGAGACATAGTGTCGTTCGGCTCCAAAGATGTTTGTCCTTTTTATGGGCACTTAAAGTCAATTAAATCACACTGGACTGGGGGTTTTTGTGTGTCTCTGGTAGATGGTTAGTCTTGTGTAAAGTGGTTTTGGTATTTGTTTTGTTCGTTCGTTTTTTTCTCCTCTACGATATTGCCAGGCATTAATGGCTGCTGTTATTTTATTGCAGCAATATATTTTGTGAGGTGTTCATTTTATTGATTTTAATGTGAACGACGATAAGTGATTTAATGATATTCAAGAACTAGGGGCGAAGCAGTTAGCAGGTGCATTAATATTATGGAAATGAATTGAAGTCGGAAAGTTTCTTTAGGATAGGCACTAGTAACGGGAGCAACGACTGATAGTGGACAAAGGCATCGTTTCAAAAAAAATTATTTTTATAACTACAGGGTAGCTGATATGAAGTGGATAAATTAACCATGCATAAATTAATCATCCTCTTTAATAACAACTCCACTACCATATCCATACCATATGATATGCAAATCAGGGCTGGTCGGGATCGTATTTGATTGAGATCCCGAGAACTCTTATAACGTACAAGTCACAGTTTCATCGAAATCGGGCAAAAAATCCGCTGTTTATGGGATTTAGACCCTAAATTAAAAGATTAATCTATTGGGTTGCCCAAAAAGTAATTGTCGGTAATATAGTAGTAATATAGTCGGCGTTGACAAATTTTTTCAACGGCTTGTGTCTCTGTAATTGCATTCTTTCTTCTGTCAGTTATCAGCTGTTACTATTAGCTTGCTTTAGAAAAAAAGTGCGCGAAATTTTGTTTACATTTGTTTGTTTGGCGTCAATTTTAATATGGGTACCACATGTATTGAAAGAAATTCATTTAACAAACCGAATCAAAGCTTGTGATATGCACCTTAAACGCAATGAATTCGATCCGTTTTTAAAACGAATCATAACTGGAGATGAAAAATGGATTGTTTACAGCAACGCACAGTGGGCCAAATGGCAAAAAAATTGGAAATAAGTCTACAACTTTTTATCTGTTGATTTTAGCCATACAAAATGTTCTAGACATTTGTAGAGGAGGACATAGGCTTTCAGAAAAGTGCTGTTGTTGGTCCATATCTTTAATACAGGGTGAGCTACAGGGTGTCAAAGTTGACCACTTTTGACTTCTCCAAGCTTCTGGGGGCCATAACTTTTGATCTACTCAACCGATTTACATGATTTAGGACTCTAGAGAAAGAGCTTGACAAGATCTAAAAAACTTATGCATAAAGTACCATGCCATCGTGTACTGTTAAGGAGTTATGAATTGTTTAATTTTAAAATATGAAAATTTGGCCTTGGTTTTTTTCAGTGTTTTTTAAATAACTCCGTCAATTTTAAAGCTATAAACTTCATACTTCACACAAATTATGCCAGCATATGTGTGCATAAAATACAAAAGGAATCACGTGAATATCTTTGGCGGTTTAAAAATGGCATCGTTTTCAATATGAAAAATATTTTTTTTGTCAAAAAATTGCAAAATTTTTCAAAAAAGATACTCCCATTTCCTTTAAGTTTTCGCAAACTTTGGCCGTCAAAGCATTATCATTTCTTTCCATTTTCACAAAGTCGAGGTATTAAGAAAAGTTTTAAGTGCTAATTTGGCTAATTTCGATATCAAACAACACCGTTATCTTAAGACCAAAATGGCCAATTTTTTTACTAAACTTCAAAAGTTTCTCACTGGAAAAAAAGTTCCACGGGGATTTTTTCGCTTTTTTGAACTTAAATGAAAGCTTAAAATGTTCCCAACATTTTAAGGTATGTCTCGCCATATCCTAGCCATAAATGAGATCGTAGCGATCAAAATACTGAAAAAAGTCAATTTTCAAGTAGTGCTATATTCATTGCTAAAAAACAAGTATTACGTCACATTTTATTGCAAAGATGTTAAATAAACTTTTATTTGGTAACACTTCTTCTACAAAACACAAAAAGAATCATGGAAATATCTCTATTCTATTCCATTTTATGGAACCGGCAATAAAAAAGTCAATTTTTCAAAAAAGTCGAATTTCCCAAATTTTGTTTTTGTTGTCCTAATTGCACATGACACACTATAGCCATATTTACGCAACATACCTTATCGTAAAGGAAATTTTCATACCTTTCCAACAATGTATAAAACATTTCTCTACTCGGATTCTATCTACTCTAAAATTCATTTACACTTCATTAAACTCTATATAAAAATGTCTATTTGTGAAATGGAACCTTATATGGGGCCTACACTAAAACATTGATAGATTTGCCCAGGGTTTACAATACAAATGTGTTAGAATAAAAAAAGGTCTCCTGCCAAAGTTTAAAAAAATTGGAATAAAAATATGTGTTTTAGAGCGAAAACACTTCGCATCGGCGTGCGTTTATATAGTACCTACATCTATTTTTAATGTAAGCTGATGATTTTTGAATAAAAAGTAACCTAGAAATATACCTGCATATATATATATATTTGTGTTAAGATTTGATGCAGACAAATGTTACCTGTTTCGCTATGTCGAATTCCCAGGAAATCCACCGTATCAATGAATGTGAAAAAACCTACCCATAAAAAATTCATTGTCATTTTTTTTAACCAAATTCGAGTCCAGGTAAATAATTATAGAAGAGTAAGTAAAAAGAGGCACTTTGGACCCCTTTTTACGATTGCGTCTGATACCTGAAATGGGTCATTAATTGTGAATATATTGCATAAATATTTGAACAAAATCCAAATTTTCTTCATTATATTTTGTAGAGGCGTAAAGGACATTTATAAGTTATGGAAGTCATACTGAAGTATTCCACTCTTTCGAAAATTGTATGGGACATCAAAAATGATTCCAAATCATACACGGAGTCATTTAAGGAACTTGTTTACACTTTGGACCACATATATGGAATAAGGCTAAATAAAGACGCTTTAGACAAACTTGAAAAATTCTACAAATCATTTGAGAGAAGGTTGCCAGAATGTTCATTCGCAAAAATCAAGTTTTTCAAAATGTATGAGAAGTGGCTGAAATCGGATCTACTTATTGAAATTAAACCGCTGATTCCCGGCCGGCCTAGCAAAGCATACGACGAAGTTACGGAGAAAACCAAAAAGAAAAAACAAGAGGAACTATTGGCGGCACATCCGCCAAATTTAATAAAAGATACGTTCAAAACAGCATTGTTAAAAACACAACCAAAAAATGTTGGACGAATTGTCGATGTTTTACCATTAGCATCTCCGAAAAGGGTAAAGAGAATGGTAGAAAGTATTCCAACTCCAAAATCGACTACAGAATTCACGGAGGAAGATGCACTGGCCCTGATTTTGAACCTAGGCCTCTCAAGAAACAAATACTCAACAATGAGGAAGGCTCTTCGTGAAAAAGGATGGGGTTGTTTACCCTCAAAACATAAATTGTACAACACCAGGACGAAAATGGTGCCATCAAATATATACGTGGACGAATTAAAAGCAAGAGTGAAACTTGCTGATCTTGTTGAAAATACAGCTGTTAGAATTATTTCTAATTTTACTGAAGAACAGTTGAACACATGTAATAATTCCGAAGTGGTTTTGATCAGCAAATGGGGTTGTGATGGATCATCTGGATTTTCCGAATATAAGCAACAAACAGAAATAGATACCAACTTCGCATCAATTTTCATGGCATCATTAGTACCATTGAGAATGAGATTGTACAAGGACCAATCTTCATCATCGAAAGAAAATGCATTTCAAGATATATGGATAAATAGAACACCTGGGTCAAAATATTTATGTCGCCCAATTCGGTTTGAGTATACAAAGGAAGACCGGAACACAACACGATCTTTGGTGAACGAAATAAAGGAAGAAATTGCTGCATTACCCATGATTGTTATAAACCAATTGGGAAGAAATATAAAAGTTTCGTTTCAACTACAACTCACTATGATCGATGGAAAGGTGGCAAACGCATTAACTGGCGTTATGTCCAATTGGAGATGCAATATTTGTGGCAAGAAGAATGGGCAATTCGAGGACAAGTCTGATGAAAATTTAGTAAACGAAAATGCGCTCAATTTCGGTATTTCGCCCCTGCACTGTAGAATTCGATTCATGGAGTATTGTTTGCATTTATCGTATGACCTTAAATATCGGACTAGCCCTGGAAACCGCGATGTCTCTGCTAGAAACAACCAAGATCTTCACAAAATGAGGCAGGAAGAGAAGAATCGAATCCAGTTGGAGTTTAAACAAAAGGGACTTATAATAGATAAACCTCTTTACGGATACGGAAGCACAAATGATGGCAACTCGGCAAGGCGGTTTTTTGAGGACCCCGTATCGACATCTAAAATAACCGGTCTTGATGAACACTTGCTAAGACGATTCAAAGTGATTTTGGCTGTAATCAATAGCAAAAAGATGATAAATTCAACCAAATTTGAAGCTTATAGTAATGACACAAAAAACATTTTATCTGATTTATATTCGTGGAAAGCTTTAACACCGACAGTACATAAAGTCTTACATCATGGCAAGGAAATTGTGGAATACAACATACTTCCATTAGGAGAACTTACAGAAGAAGCTCAGGAATCCCGTAATAGAGATGTTAAACAGTTCCGGCTTTTCAATACCCGAAAGAGCACCAAATTTAACCAAAATTATGATTTACTTCAATATTTATTGTTATCGTCTGATCCGGTACTATACAGCATCAGAACTAAATGGCTACCAAAAATATGTGACGATATAGATAAGGACGATCCCGATGCCATTCAAATTAAAGAGCTTTTAAATTTTGATACCTTAGATTATTTGGTAGAGAATAAAATCAAATAATACAAAACTAAAATGCTTTTTTATTTTGGGAGTAGCTAATATACATATAAACGCACGCCGATGCGAAGTGTTTTCGCTCTAAAACACATATTTTTATTCCAATTTTTTTAAACTTTGGCAGGAGACCTTTTTTTATTCTAACACATTTGTATTGTAAACCCTGGGCAAATCTATCAATGTTTTAGTGTAGGCCCCATATAAGGTTCCATTTCACAAATAGACATTTTTATATAGAGTTTAATGAAGTGTAAATGAATTTTAGAGTAGATAGAATCCGAGTAGAGAAATGTTTTATACATTGTTGGAAAGGTATGAAAATTTCCTTTACGATAAGGTATGTTGCGTAAATATGGCTATAGTGTGTCATGTGCAATTAGGACAACAAAAACAAAATTTGGGAAATTCGACTTTTTTGAAAAATTGACTTTTTTATTGCCGGTTCCATAAAATGGAATAGAATAGAGATATTTCCATGATTCTTTTTGTGTTTTGTAGAAGAAGTGTTACCAAATAAAAGTTTATTTAACATCTTTGCAATAAAATGTGACGTAATACTTGTTTTTTAGCAATGAATATAGCACTACTTGAAAATTGACTTTTTTCAGTATTTTGATCGCTACGATCTCATTTATGGCTAGGATATGGCGAGACATACCTTAAAATGTTGGGAACATTTTAAGCTTTCATTTAAGTTCAAAAAAAGCGAAAAAATCCCCGTGGAACTTTTTTTCCAGTGAGAAACTTTTGAAGTTTAGTAAAAAAATTGGCCATTTTGGTCTTAAGATAACGGTGTTGTTTGATATCGAAATTAGCCAAATTAGCACTTAAAACTTTTCTTAATACCTCGACTTTGTGAAAATGGAAAGAAATGATAATGCTTTGACGGCCAAAGTTTGCGAAAACTTAATGGAAATGGGAGTATCTTTTTTGAAAAATTTTGCAATTTTTTGACAAAAAAAATATTTTTCATATTGAAAACGATGCCATTTTTAAACCGCCAAAGATATTCACGTGATTCCTTTTGTATTTTATGCACACATATGCTGGCATAATTTGTGTGAAGTATGAAGTTTATAGCTTTAAAATTGACGGAGTTATTTAAAAAACACTGAAAAAAACCAAGGCCAAATTTTCATATTTTAAAATTAAACAATTCATAACTCCTTAACAGTACACGATGGCATGGTACTTTATGCATAAGTTTTTTAGATCTTGTCAAGCTCTTTCTCTAGAGTCCTAAATCATGTAAATCGGTTGAGTAGATCAAAAGTTATGGCCCCCAGAAGCTTGGAGAAGTCAAAAGTGGTCAACTTTGACACCCTGTAGCTCACCCTGTATTAAAGATATGGACCAACAACAGCACTTTTCTGAAAGCCTATGTCCTCCTCTACAAATGTCTAGAACATTTTGTATGGCTAAAATCAACAGATAAAAAGTTGTAGACTTATTTCCAATTTTTTTGCCATTTGGCCCACTGTGCAACGTTAGTCGAAAACGATCATGGTCCAAGCATGGTGAACCAGCTCAAACCACTTCAAAGGCTGATATCCACCAAAAGCAGGTTATGCTGTCTGTTTGGTGGGATTGGAAGGGTGTGGTATATTTTGAGCTGCTTCCAAGGAACCAAACGATTAATTCGGATGTTTACTGTCAACAATTGGACAAATTGAATACAGCCATCATGGAGAAGCGACCAGAATTGATCAATCGTAAAGGTGTCATATTCCACCAGGACAACGCTAGACCGCACACATCTTTGGTCACTCGCCAAAAACTGAGTGAGCTTGGCTGGGAACTTTTGATGCATCCACCATATAGCTCTGACCTTGCACCATCAGACTACCATTTATTTCGATCTTTGCAGAACTCGTTAAATAGTATAACTTTCGGCAATGATGAGGCTATAAAATCGCACTTGGTTCAGTTTTTTGCAGATAAAGGCCAGAAGTTCTATGAGCGTGGAATACTAAATTTGCCAGGAAGATGGCAAAAGGTTATCGAACAAAATGGCAATTATATATTTGATTAAAGTTCATTCTAAGTTTTATTAAAAATGCATTTACTTTCTTTTAAAAAATCCGCAATTACTTTTTAGGCAACCCAATATATGGCTGCTATATCTAAATTTGTCAGATCTGGACCATGTGGTGGTCGGATGACGGGAGGCTTAGAGCAACTCACTATTTAAAATTTCAGCGAAATCGGGTGATAATTGCGGCTTTTATGGACTTAAGAACCTTAATCGGAAAATCGGTCTATTTGGCAGCTATATCTAAATATAGTCCATTCTGAACCATATTTGGTTCGGATGCCGGGAAATGTAAAACAACTCAAAGTTTCCTATTCCGGAAAAATCGGGTAATAATTGTGGCATTTATGAGCTTAAGACCGTAAATCGGCAGATCGGTCTATATGGTAGCTATATCGAAATATAGTCCTATATGGACCATATTTGAGTCGGATGTGGGATGTTCTGGCAGGATCACGGGAGGCTTAAAACAATTAAGACGAAAAAGCATAATAAATGCGCTTGTTACGGGCTTAAGAGACTAAACTGGAATATCGGTCTATATGGCAGCTATATGTAAATAAGGTTTGATATGGGCCTTATTCGGTTTGAATATCGGGGCTCTTGGTCCAACATCCTGTTAGAATTACGACGATCAGAATGGAATGTTCATGGGCAATTTTGCGAAAGCAAAATGCTTTTGGTGGCTTGTTTACTACATAATGAGCTGTCAATAAAACAAATAACCTGTAGTTGTCATTGCAAGTTTGACAGATATTCCAGTGTGAATTTAGTAACATTTCGTGTCAGTTACCCTGTAGAAGTTGTAAGAAACGTATGCTGCGCCTAGTTGTAGATGTTGTTGTAGCCACATTTTCATGTGGAGGTGGCGATCCTCGTCAAGCTCCTGTAGGCGAGCAGGCTCGTTACGGTCCAAAGGACCGATCGCCGCGAGAACAGGATGGGTGGTCATATCGAGCATCATAGGCACTCAGTATTTGTGCAAGAGCCGGTGCCGCTCGGCCTTTCACTGAGATTCTCCGCTCGAACCGCTGATTGTCCACGACTGTCGTTGAGGAGTAGCTCTATGGAGCATTCCACTATCCGCAACCAGTGGACGCGAACGGTAGCTCACAGCTAAGCTTCTCGCGACAGCAATGAACACCACACAGATCGAACCTCAATGTTCCAGCCCGTGTGGTGCTCATAGCTATCCCGTGTCGGATTATTTTATATTGTGATCCATAAGCGTTTGAGCAAATTTTCGAGGGTCACTCTCTTAAAGTTCTAATATGTTAGAATTCCCCATGAATTTACTCGTATATCACCGAAAATCCTTATTGCTGGAACATTGCCAGCCGTAGAGTTTCATAATTCTTTCCTTTTTAATGTTTTTTAAACAAGTTTCTTAAACTTGCTCTAAATGTTAGAAATGATTTTCATAAAATCAAGGATTTTCTAGATATTTAGTATTTATCCTTTTTTTGCATGGAAATAACATTTACAAGTTTTATGACCAACACTGTCTTTTTCGCAATTTTATCATTAAAAGCCAGTTCCACAATACTTTGTTTGATTTGTCTACCCAAGGGGCACAATGACCCACAAAAGGAATTGCTGTGACATGCTGCATTGTCATCATCTACATCAAACAAATAGAAAATTCTGAAAGGGCTATTCGTCACTTTGGCATTGTTCACAACAAATACGGGGCGTGCAAGGCTTCTTAATGTCGCCCTAACACACCATAAGGGAAATGTCAACTTTTCATAAAGTTCAGCCATTGGAGTCATAACATCAATAAAACAAAAACCACTTAAGTCCTGGTGGCCATAAAACTAACCAAGTCCTGCACCTCGAACCCCCGTAGTGTTTTCTTTTTTACTATATATGAACATCTTAAAAACAATTAGGGAAGTAGGGTGGGATGAAAGCCCAGCACCCTAAAAAGAAACTGCAACACAGTATCCTTCATGACACATGGTTCATTGAGCCCTAATAACCATTCGCATTCATTGTTGGCCTTAACACAACAAACCCTGACAAGTCCAGAGTCAAACTTGTACTACGAGTCAAGTCATATTTGTCCTTGATGGTTTGGTTGTAATGGTGGCAACAGTTCAGCAATGTCTTGTAATTGACGCTGTTTAAGTTGGATAGATAGGATAACAGCAATCACGGTCATCTTAGCAAAAATAAACAATCTCGGCAAGAAAAATAACAAAAGACACTACAATTATTCTTGGCATTCCATGTTACAGACATGGTACCAATTGTATGGGTCATTTTTGTATAAAGTAAACTTAGAAAAAACTAAGGACTATAGACTCAAGGCCAAGGTGAAAATAGATGGAATTCTCCTCTATTTTAGTTTGAAGATACCTATCGTCCCAAATACGGACACGGCAACTAACACATTTTCTCCGTGGATTGTCTCATGCCGTGGATTGTCTCATGCACTATGGGCGAAGACAGCACATTAATTCAAAGGCATAAGTGTTGCAAGTTAAGACAACAAACAAGTCACAGAGATCGCAGATGAATGTCGTGATTCCTGCGAAAAAGGATGAATTAGATGTCAGTTGATGATGGCAGAATGAATGAGGCTAGAGTATACTCTTATATATCCACTTTTTTGTTGTTGTTTTTTGATTAGCTGTGGCCCACAAGTTGGGTAACAATGACCGCTTCATTGAAATAAAATGTTAATATACGTAAATGTAAAAGTATGTGTGTGTGTGTGCGTGATTAGTATATGTATGACAGTGTCTATATAAATCTTAATAGTGTTCGTCTTTATATGACAGAAAAATGTGTTTGTAAATGTTTGCTTGTGTTTGACAGCGAATAAAGTCATTATCAAGATGTCTTTATGCCATACCGGGACATTTTGGGCAAAGTGAGTGATAGGCAGACAGATTATAAAGGGAGTGAGCAATAAAAACAGGGCAGCTTACATGAAGTGTTTTCAAGTCCTTATTTGATATTTGTTTTATTGAAAGCTTATTATATTGTTTTCAAGCCACCAAGGGAATGTTATTAATGATGGAGTTCAAGCCTTATAAAAAGTTTTTCCAAAAAAAAAAAAAAAAAACACATCAAATTCAGAAAAATTCATAACATATTTATTTGAATCGATAGTACGGACCATCTTATATAATTTTTGTTTGTTTGTTTGTATGTTTGTGTGTTCCTTATAGACTCAGAAACGGCTGAACCGATTTTCTTGAAATTTTCACAGATGGTGCATAATAACCCCGTGGTGAAAATAGGGTACTACATTTTTTGATATCTGAAGGGGGGGCGGACCCTCCCTTTTACCCTAATTTTCAGAAACGCCAGATCTCGGAGATGGGTGGTGCGAAATTTTGTGTGGACCAAGTGTTAGGGGGACCACCCCAAGCCCCAAAACACACCTAAATCAGACATATTTGTAGATCAATAAAGATCATATGGGATTCAGATAAAGGCACTTACATTGTTAAACTCTTAGTCAAGATAGCATGGTATTTCACTAAAAGATCTTCGAAAATAAATATTCTAAGGAAACTTTTGTTCCATATAAAGTAAAAGAAGGCGCAGCGGAGCGGGCCCGGGTCAGCTAGTATAATATAATGTTTGAAGATTATTTCATGAGAATGTTGATCGTGACTGCCCCTCACTGGTCCATCTGCTTAGTTAAATTTTGGCATGCTTTTTCTAACATTTCGACTGGTATCTCACGTATAAATGCTTCATGTTGTCTTCCAATGCATCAATTGAAGCGGGCTTGTCTATATAGACATGAGCTTTAACATAGCCCCACAAAAAATAGTCTAAAGGCGTTAAATCGAACGATCGAGGCGCCAATTGATCGGTCTCGAACATAAAAAAATGTTCACCTAACTCGCCTCTCAATAAGTCCATTGTTACGCGTGCGGTGTGGCATTTGGCACCGTTTTGTTGAAACCCCATGACATGCAAGTTAAGCTCTTGCACTTGGTGTAAAAAAAGTTGGATATCTTACGTTACGATTCACATCATCTTTGAAGAAGTACTGTCCAATGATGCTACAAGCCCATAAACCCCGCCAAACTGTAACTTTTTCTGGATGCATTGGTAGCTCTTGCAATGCTTCTGACAGATCTTCACTCCAAAAACGACAATACTGCTTATTTACGTAGCCATTGAGCCATTGTCCGTCCGTCCATCTGTCTGTCTGTCGAAAGCACGCTAATTTTCGAAGGAGTAAAGCAAGCCGCTTGAAATTTTGCACAAATACTTCTTATTAGTGTAGTTCAGTTGGGATTGTAAATGGGCCATATCGGTCCATGTTTTGATATAGCTGCCATATAAACCGATCTTGGGTCTTGACTTCTTCAGCCTATAGAGTGCGCAATTTTTATCCGATTGGAATGAAATTTTGCATGACGAGTTTTGTTATGATATCCAATATCTGAGCCACGCATGGTTCAAATCGGTCCATAACCTGATATAGCTGCCATATAAACCGATCTTGGGTCTTGACTTCTTGAGCCTCTAGCGTGCGCAATTCTTATCCGATTGGAATGAAATCTTGCACTACGTGTTTTGTTATGATATTCAACAACTGTGTCAAGTATAGAATAAATCGGCCTATAACCTGATATAGCTGTCATATAAACCCATCTTGGGTCTAGACTTCATGAGCCTCTAGAAAGCGCAATTCTTATTCGATTTGAATGAAATTTTGCATGACGTAATTTATTGTGACTCTCAACAACTGTGCCAAATTAGGTTCAAATCAGTTTATAACCTGATATAGCTGCCATATAAACCGATCTGGGATCTTGACTTCTTGAGCCTCTAGAGGTCGCAGTTATTATCCGATTTGTCTGAAATTTTGTACGATGAATCCTCTCACGACCATCAACATTCGTGTTTATTATGGTCTGAATCGGTCTATAGCCTGTTACAGCTCCCATATAAATCGATCTCTCTGTTTTATTTCTTGAGCCCCCAAAGGGCGCAATGCTTATTCGAATTGGCTGCCATTTTATACAGGTCTCCAACATATAATTTAATTGTGGTCCGAACCGGACCATATCTTAATATCGGTCTAAAAGCAGAGCAAATCTTTTCTTTTATCCTTTTTTTTTGCCTAAGAAGAGATGACTCGTCAAATGCGATCTATGGTGGAGGGTATGTAAGATTCGGCCCGGCCGAACTTAGCACGCTTTTACTTCTTTTTACATTTCCATATCTATTTGAACGTTCTGACTATTATTGCTTCTACCCAGAGTGAATAAATTGCTGAACTCCAATCAATACACTGACCCAAAGTTGAAGCAAATGTTAGTTGTTGTAACCTTAGACTTTGACTAATATTTTCATTTCCCAATATTTTCCCTTAAACATCCTAAGAAAATATTTTTTTCCAGTCTCTTTCACTCTGAAACTGATAGAAGAAAGAACTTTGTACAAATTTTTACTTGACTTTAAAGCGAATTAAGTTTCGAAATTAATGAAAAGAGAATTGAAAGAATGAAAGTCATCAGACAACTTCAATGACTGTTAAAGTGTTGTTGTTAAAGTGTGTGTGCCGTCTGTTGAAAAACTATAGACTTTGGTGAGACATGTCATAAATTTCACACTGTCTTCAAGATTTTTTGTTTTATCTACCGCAAAAGACATCAATGCGTTCATAAAAACATACGATATCTTCATTAATACAAAAACATTGAGATTCATCTCATTCACCATGACTGTCATGAATCTCGCCTTCGTCTTGGCTATTGGGACGTCATTTTTTGGTCTTGTGCCAAATAAACTAAAAGACTACTTGTAACATCTTAGAGAAAAGCCATAAAAATGTTGAGTATAATTGGGCAAAAGCAAACAATTTAAGGAGCTAAAGCTTATTTACTTTGAGAAGTAATGTGGAGTACATTTAAAATTAAATGTAAATAGAGATGCTGTAAAAAATAAAATGTTGAATATCCTGGCAAGAGGAGTATTTGCAAATTTGCCCATGAAGGAACAGGGGCGAACTTCTCACATATCAATGAGTGCAGTCCGATTCAAGTTTAAGCTCAATGATAAGGGACCTCCTTTTTAGAGCCGAGTCCGAAAGGCGTGCCGCCTCTTTGGGGAGGAGATTTTACAAGGCATAGAACCTCACAAAATGTCGCCAGCATTAGGAGGGGAAATGTTTATGATGGTCTCGCCCGGATTTGAACCCAGGCGTTCAGCGTCATAGGCGGGCATGCTAACTTTTGCGCTACGACGGCAAGCGGAGTAGGTTAGCTTAATATTTTAACACTGTCAAATATATATAAATATATTTTAAAATAGAAATGTAATAAAACTATTATCCATGTATACGCTATTAAGGAAACGGAAATGTGCATTTTCTACCGAATTTTTTAAACTTTCTTAAATAGTTGACAAAGGCTTCAAAATGAGATTCTTAATTTAATATTCCAATCTTGACTTATTATTTCAAAGTGTTTTATACTTATTTCAAAGTGTTTTTGGAAAGAAGAAATCACTATCCTTAATGAGATGAACCAACTATAAACATTTTACAAATGTGACAAGTTCAAAAGGACCTTGTAATGGCCAAGTATAAGAAATTCTATTCAAAAACCAGAATAAAAGTTAAAAAGTTAATTAAGTTGAAATAATGACAATGTGCCGCAGTAGGAAATTTTCAACAGCAGTATCCCTGAAACCAAGACTAATTTTTAATGATATACTAATGTACACACACACACACATACACACGAAGAATACATGCTTTCAAAGATATTCTCATGTATGGAAAATCCAGCACCATGACATTATTTGAACTTAACAAAGACAAATTTTTGAAACTACGACTATGAATGGTCGTAACATAAGGTCCATTTACTCAGAAGGACTACATAGTGCTTTCTGTATGCACTATGTAGTCGTTCTAATAGAAAACCCGCATGCAGTCAGGGTTTTAAGAGCCATGGGAAACTTGTACAGCATTAGGATAATTTATAGTGAGAGCTTTTTAGATATGCGGGATATATTCAAAGGTCAATTGGGGTAGTCGTAGGGAAAATATTTGTGCAACATTTTGAAAACATCGGTTGATAAATGTGCATGCAAAGGCTTTAGAGTGAAAATCAGGGAAAACAAATATTAATATGGATGCTATATCTAAATCTGTAACGATTTCTATGAAATTCATTAGTAATGCCGAGAGACGTATAGAAATGTTCAATGAAAATTTACTTTGTACTCAAATTAACCTATTAACGCCGAATGGGTACAAAAATACCCTATCATAGATCTACCCTAGAAGAAGAGCTAAGTGCGGCCGGTCCGAATCTTGGGAACCCACCACCACAATTTCTACTAAAAATCTACACCAATGAACTTAGTTGAAGATCACATGTGTACTTTACGTACAAAATTTCTGCCAATTCAGCCAAAAATTGAAGCTTCTTAGGGCCGTAGAAGACTTATCTAGAGATCAGTACATAAAGGTGCTGTAATATGTTATAGACCAATTTCGACCAAAGCAGTGCGGATGTTGGAAGTCATTAGAGCACTCGTTGCAAAATTCCAGCCAAATCGGACAACAGTAGTGACTTCTAGGGGTTCAAGATCTCAAAACGGAAGATCGGTTTATAAAGGAGCTATATCAGGTTATAAATCGTTTTGGATCGAACTTGGCATGGTTGTTGGAAGTCTCAACAGACTTTTACGGGCAAAATGTAAGCCAAATTAGATAATAATTGCGGCTCAAGATCTCAATCAAAACTGAGCCGAGAAACCGAAACCGAGACTGACGGACGGATGAACAAGAATTACAAGAAGATCAGGACTATATTTATATATATCCTTATGGGTCGCAGATTAATATTTCGAGGTTTTATAAACGGAATGACTAGATCTACTCTCTACCTATGGTGGTGGATACAAAAATAAGTATTCCAATGCAGTTTTGGTTGGCATAAATTGGAGGAATACAACTAGTTTAGACAAGTGAAAGCGTTCTAGGATCGGACGGGCCGAATCCTGGGATCCCATCAATTAGACAAATTGGAACAATATTTTCTATGGATATTGGAACACTTAACCAAATTTGTTATTCAAAACCAAACAAGTAAAAAGGCGTTAAGTTCGGCCGGGCCGAACTTTGGATACCCACCACCTCGGGTATATATTAGGTTGCCCAAAGGATTTTTCATATAGTCGGCGTTGACAAATTTTTTCACAGCTTGTGACTCTGTAATTGCATTCTTTCTTCTGTCAGTTATCAGCTGTTACTTTTAGCTTGCTTTAGAAAAAAGTGTAAAAAAGTATATTTGATTAAAGTTCATTCTAAGTTTTATTAATAATGCATTTACTTTCTTTTAAAAAATCGGCAATTACTTTTTGGGCAACCCAATATGTAAACCACCTTTCATCAAAATTCGGTGAAAATTTCATACCTTATGTCCCATAGCTGTTATATCGAAATATGCTCCGATTTGGGCCAAATACTAATAAGTACAGGTCATTGTTCAAGTGTGCATAATAAAATAGTGATTTTGTTTAGTAGCTATATCTAAAAATAAACCGATTTGAACCATATACAACACGGATGTCGAAAAGCTTAACATAAGTCACTAAGTCAAATTTCAGTGAAATCGGATTATAAATGCGTCTTTTATGGGACCAAGCCTTTAAATCGAGATATCGGTCTATATGGCAGCTATATCCAAATATGGACCAATTTGGGCCAAGTTGCATAAAAATGTTGAAAAGCCTAACAGAAAGCACTGTCCCAAATTTCGGCAAACTCGGATAATAAATATGGCTTTTATGGGCCTAAGACTCTAAATCGGCGGATCGGTCTATATGGCAGCTATATTCAAACCTAGACCGATCTGTGCGATATTGCAGAAGTGTAACCTAACTAAACTGACTGTCTCAAATTTCAGCGACATCGGACAATAAATGCTCCTTTTATGGACCCAAAACCTAAAACCGAGATATCGGTCTATATGGCAGCTATATCCAAATCTAGACCGATCTGTGCGATATTGCTGAAGTATGTCAAGGGGCTTATCTTAACTCACTGTCCCAAATTTCGACTTTTAATGATCCAAAACCTTAAATCGAGAAATCGGTCTATATAGCAGCTATACCCAAATCTGAACCGATCAGGGCCAAATTGAAGAAAAATGTCGAAGAGCCTCACAGAAAGCACTGTCCCAAATTTCGACAAAATCGGATAATAAATGTGGCTTTTATGGGCCTAAGAACCTAAATTGGAGGATCAGTCTATGTGGCACCTATATCCAAATCTGGACCGATCTGGGCCAAATTGACGAAGGATGTCGAAAGGCCTAACACAACCCACTGTCCCAAATTTTAGCAAAATCGGATAATAAATGTGGCTTTTATTGGCCTAAGGCCCTAAATCGGCGGATCGGTCTATATGGCAATTAACGAAGGATGTCGCGGGGCCTAACACAACTCACTGTCTCAAATTTCTGCGACATCGGACAATAATATTTCGATGTGTTGCAAACGGAATGACAAAATGAATATACCCCCATCCTTGGGTGGTGGGTATAAAAATTTGCGATTCAATGGTTAAAAATGCACCACCGAAGTTGACTCTTCAGATGAGCCATACGCAGTGGAATAAAATTCAAAGTTGGCACAATCGTGTCTAACGGACTATGAATCAACTGAAACAGGAGACAAAGATCCATCCTGTGCGAAGACTCAAGAATATGTGGTTTAAGCAGTATTTACTGTGCAGTTGTCATAGAAGGCGTTTCAGTCAATCCTTTAATGGATATGGATATTTAATGAATGGATGGGTTAAAGGCGTGTAGTGCACTGCTACTGAGTGCATGCCGTTTTTGGAGACCATCCTTATTGAATTTTACCCTTATCGGCAAAGCAGCGTAGTTCTGGCCCAATTTATTCCAACAGAATAATGGATGGCTTAATCGTCGAAAATTTCATTATGGTCTCGCCAGGATTCGAAACAGACGTTCAGCGTCATAGGCGGACATGCTAACCTATGTGCTACGGTGCCCTTCTCCTAAATATTGTTACTGTCTTTATACCAAAATATAGTTAACTTTATACTTCTGTCTTAATTTGTCTCTTTTAAAACTCTCTCTATAATATTTGGTCTCTCTACTATACTGGCACCACCCCTATGGTTATGTGTACAGTTTTAAAATGTTTAAACTTTTGTGCTGAATGTTAAAAGCCACATATCCACATTTGGAATAAAATAATTAAAAGGACATAACAATTAAGGACAACAATTGAGGGTCGCATACCAGCAGCAGTAATAGCACGGATAGCAGCAGCAAAAGTCTGGGTTGTGGTTAAACACCAGATTAAAGCAACCACCAGGAATTTGGTGCGATGTGCCATGTAACAAAAGGTTTGGGCAAGACCACAAGCACAGTCTGGCAGCGGCAAAGGGTGTTGCTGGTGAACAACAATAAATACTTTGACATACTTTCATGAGCGATTTATTTTCATCCAATGCTAAGTCTCCTAACTGATTTCGTCGAGTAATTTGAGTCAGAGTTACTATTGAATTTATTAGATCTCCCTATTGTTCTTCTTTCAATTTCAATTTTCGTTCATTTGTTTGCCATTGTAAATCCAATTATTTTAAATTCTATCATACGACACTAACTAGAGAAACAGAAACCTTTGTTCTGACAACGATAAAACCGCAAAGTCTTTGTGTGACACCACCATGCCACACAGACGAATGCGGGCCATTGTGGAGGGAGTGGACCGGGCGTACGCACACTGCCATTGGCCAATGGTGGGCAAATTTGTTTTGTGTTCAGATTAATTGAAAGGATAAAATGCCAAATGGTAGATACAAACTGCTGCTGCTGATGATGCTATTGCTGCTCTAGCGGACAAATTAACTTGCAATACACACTGGAACATGTTGATCGCTCCAATGATAATGGAACTGAATTTATATTTTAAGGATTTGTAAAATGAGTAGACAGACTCATCCATGGGATGTTGCAGACACAAAAGCATGACTGGTCAAGTAGTTTCTTTTTTTAGTTCGTTTTCCCCTTTTTTTCATTTAAGTTTCTATTGAATGTTTGTTTTTGGGAGACATTTTTTTACACAAAGATGTATTTTTATAGCACAAATCCTATTGAAATTGTTTTAAAGGGATTTAAAGGTTAGTGAAAAGCTGAACAATGTGTACAGTAGAAGGGTGAGAGGTGGTGGAAAGGTTATTGCATCCATGACAATGTTCAACTGTGGTGTTGAAAAACTTAATTCCAATTTTTAAGAACTGCAACCAACGATTTAATTGTGGACAATACATTAAGCCCAATGATTTTAATGCGGCTAGTTTTGTATATTTTACGAGAGATGCTGATGCTATTGCTTTGTACTTGATAGGGGTATTATACAATTTCAGTACATAAAATGACAGTACAATAATTTTTGAAATAACGGTTAGAGTCGAAAACAAATAAAAAGGCATTAAGTTCGGCCGGGCCGAACTTTGAATACCCACCACCTCGGGTATATATGTAAACCCCCAGATGGGTCTATGTGGCAGCTATATCTAAATGTAGTCCGATCTGAACCATACTTAAGTCAGATGTTGGGAAGCTTAAAATAACCCAATGTTTAGAATTTCAGCGAAATTGGGCAATAAATAAAGCTTTTATGGGCTTCAGACCCTTTATCGGCAGCTATATCTAAATATAGTCCAATCTGTGCCATATTTGGATCGGATGTTGGGAGGCTTAAAACTGCACACTATTCCAAATTTCAGCGAAATCGGTAAAAAAATAAAGCTTTTATGGGCTTCAGACCCTTTATGAGGAGATCGGTCTATATGACCGCTATATCTAAATATGGTCCGATCTTTACCATATTTAGGTCAGATGTCGGGAGGCTTAAGATAACCCACTATTTTGAATTTCAGCGACATCGGGTAATAAATAAAGCTTTTATGGATTTCAGACCCATTATCGGGAGATCGGTCTATATGGCAGCTATATCTAAATATGGACCGATCTAACCCATATTTAGATCAGTTGTCGGGAGGCTTCAAATAACCCACTGTTGCAAGTTTCGGCGAAATCGGGTTATTAATAAAGCCTTTATCGGGAGATCGGTCTATATGGCAGCTATATCTAAAAATGGACCGATCTAATCCATATCTGGTTATAAATAAAGCTTTTATGGTGTTCAGACCCTTTATCGGGAGATCGGTCTATACGGTAGTTATATCTAAATATAGTCGGTTCTGAACCATATTTGAATCAGTTGTAGGAAAGCCTTAAACTGCTCACTATTTCAAATTTCAGCAAAATCGGATGAAAAATAAAGTTTTTATGGGCATTAGACCCTTTATCGGCAGATCGGTCTATATAGCAGCTATATCCAAATATTGTCCCATTTAGCCCATTCAAAAACTTAACCAGCGTGCATCAAAAACACGTTTCTGTGCCAACTTTCAGCTCAATATCTCAATTTTTGAAGGTTCTAGAGTGATTACAACATACGGACGGACAGACACACGGACATCGTTAAATCGTCTTAGAATTTTACGACGATCCGAAATATATATACCTCGTAGAGTCGGAAATTGATATTTCGGTGTGTTGCAAACGGAATGACAAAATGAATATACCCCCTATCCTACTGTGGTGGGTATAAAAAGTAGAAATAATTTGTGTTCATCGACCTTGATTGTATGGATTTTCGAATTAGAAATGCGCATAATATTGCAGTGTTAGTAAAAACCAGATGACAATTTCATTTAATTTAAAAGCCTACATCTTTGGGCTTCAGTGAAAATTTTCAAGAAAATTTTAACAAAACTGCCTGCTTTGTAAACAAAAATACGTGGGTATAAGCCAGCGAATGGTTTCACACAAATTACTTAACAATTTGAAATAATTTTTTAAAAGGAAAAAGTCTATTTAAAAGTTTTCCTAAGAAAAAATCATTGTTCAGAATTCTTCCACAAACGCAGTTCAGATTTCAAATCTAATGAACAAAAAATATTTTTGGCAAAGGTAACAGCTTTCTATGTATTTAATATTGCTAACAAAAGAAATTGCAGGTGATATTCCTGATGCAAGGTGGGATTAATAAAAAAGAGAACAAAATTATATAAAGAGTGCAAAAGTTGGGCCGGGCGTAATCTTGGGTATCCATGATATGAGTTGTTTAAATGTCGCACTAAATGTATGTGTTTTCACTTCAGGTACAATATCACTTAAAACTGCAGCAATATGTAACAAATTTCTGGCACTGTCTCAATTCTGGTGGTTTCGTACTATTTTTATGACCACCACCATCGGATGGGGACAGCGATGTAGCTAGGGGGGAGGGAGTGATGCTATAGGGTTCGAGACTCGTCACCCTATTTTTTTTTAAAGAAAATCTCTCGCTTTCCTTTTCCATTTGCATAGAAAATCTCCGATCATTGAACTCGTCTCGAAAGAGAAACAAATAAAAAATTGTGAAATTTAATGATCTTTGCCATAAAGGCGTTAAGTTCAACTGGACCGAACTTTGGATACCCACTACCTCAGGTATATATGTAAACCACCTTTCGTCAAAATCCGGTAAAAATGCTTACCTTATGCCCCATACCAGTTATATCGAAACTTCGGCTAAATCGGACAATAAATGCGCTTTTAATAGCCCCAAAACCTTAAATCGCGAGATCGGTCTATATGGCAGCTATATTCAAATCTGGAAAGATCTAGACTAAATTGAAGAAGGATGTCGAACGGCCTAACACAACTTAATGTCCCAAATTTCGGCGAGATCGGACAATAAATGCGCCTTTTATGGGCCCAAAATATCAAATCGAGAGATCGGTCTATATGACAGCTATATCCAAATCTGGACCGATTTGGCCAAATGCGCCTTTTGGGGGCCCAAGACCTTAACTCGAGAGATCGGTCCATATGGGAGCTATATCCAAATCAGGACCCATTTTTGCCAAGTTGAAGAAAAATGTCGAAAAGCCTAACACAACTGATTGTCCCAAATTTTGGCCAAATCGGATAATAAATGCGCCTTTTGTGGGCTTAAGACTTTAACTCGAGAGATCGGTCCATATGGCAGCTATAACAAAATCTGGACCTATCTGGGCCAAATTGAAGAAAGATGTCGAAGGCCCTAACACAACCCACTGTCCCAAATTTTAGCAAAATCGAGTAATAAATGTGGCTTCTATTGGCCTAAGACCCTAAATCGGCGGATCGGTCCATATGGCAGTTATATCCTAATCTGGACCGAACGGGGCCAAACCACAAATCGGCGGATCGGTGTATATGGGGGCTATATCAAGATATAGTCCGATATAGCCCATCTTTGAACTTAAGCTTATGGATAAAAAGATATTCTGTGCAAAGTTTAAGCTTAATATCTCTATTTTTAAAGACTGTAGCGTAATTTCAACAGACAGACGGACAGACTGGCGGACATGGCTAGATCATCTTAGATTTTCACGGTGATAGAAAATATAAACACTTTTAAATGAATTTATTCCAAACATGAAATGCCGGTAAACTTTTTATACCCTACACCACCACTGTGGTACACGGTATTATAGATTTGTGCATTTGTTTGCAACGCTAAGAAGGAGAAGAGCTAGACCCATTGAGAAGTATTCGATTTAGCCATATTCGTCTGTCCGTCTGTGAGTCCATGTATTCTTGTAATCACAGTGCAGGTCGTATTTGTTGTCCGATTGTCACGTTGGCCCAAGAACAAACGCTATTGAATTTTTTTTGGCCCAAGGACGAACGGTATTGATTTTGAAAAAAATCGGATCAGATTTAGATATAGCTCCCATACATATCTTTCATCCGATATGGACTAAATATTTTGCGCGAGGTGTTCTATTTGACGTCCTAATATGTATGCAAAATTTCATAAAAATCGGTTCGGATTTAGATATAGCTCCCATACATATCTTTCATCCGATTTGGCCTTTTAAGGCTGTTCATAAAAATCGGGTTTTGCCTTTCCTTACTGGTTACTTGTTAATTTTGTTCGATATAGTTTGCAGCTAAGCTGACATAATTTTCCTGAAAACTTATTATAAACAAGTAAAAGAGCGCTAAGTTGGGCCGGGCCGAATCTTGGGAACACACCCCCATGGATTCTGCCAAAAATTTATACAAAAAAAAATTAGTTGAAGCACATAACTTTATTCTATATATCATACTTCTGTCAAACCAGTAAAAATTTCAGCTTCTGGGAATCGATGATCGAGAGATCGGTTTACATGGGAGCTATATAAGGTTATAGACTGATTTGGACCGTGGTAGGCAGGGTTGTTGGAAGTCATTATAAAACATTACATGCAAAATTTCAGCCAAACCGGAAAATAATTGCGGCTTGGAAAGGCTCAAGAAGTCAAATCGGGAGATCGGCTTACATGGGAGATTAATCAGGTTATAGACCGATTCGGACCGTACTTGGCACAGTTGCTGGAAGTCGTAACGGAACTCCACATGAATTCAAATCGGGAGATCGGTTTATATAGGAGCTATATTAGTTTATAGACCGATTTAAACTGTACTTGGCACAGTTATTGAAAGTCATAACTGAACACCACATGCAAAATTTCAGCCAAATCGGACAAAAATTGCAGCTTGTAAGGGTTTAAGGTATCAAATCTGGAGATCGGTTTGTATGGGTTCTATATAAGTTAATGGACCGATTTGGCAATTTTGTTGGAAATCGCAACAGAACACCGCATGCAAAATTTCTGCCAAATCGGACAAAAATTGCGGTTTTCAGGGGCTCAAGAAGTCAAATCTGGGATCGGATCTGAACCGAAAGAGGAACGAACTGTTATGGCTAGGATCGGCTTAGAACGTCCATACGGTCAAGAATAATTATACTTTATGGGGTCTTAGGCGAATATTTTGAGGTGTTACAAACGGAGAGACTAGATTAGTATTCGCCACCTTATGGTGGTGGGAATAAAAATAAACGTTATTCCGAATCGCCTGCCGATTAAGTGTTTCATCGGTTAATATATTTGAAGGTTTGTCTTCTTTTGTTTGAGAATACCGCCGTTGTATTTAAAGGTTGAAACCCCGAATTATGCATTATTTTGAAATTCATTTCATATTCTTGCCATTCCTATTTCTTTTTGCTGTTAATCATTCATCACAAACAAAGTATAAAAAATACTTTTATCACCTCATTAGTTTTTACTTAACTAAAGTTTCGTAGATATCATGTCTGAAAGCTTTAGGCGAAAATATTTAAAATTTTTTGTTAGTAATGTGAGTGCGAGAATAAGCCACAAACCACAAGCCACATGTAGTTTCATTAACACTTAATTATTTATTTAATACGATTTTATCTATTTTATTACATTTATTTACACATCATTAAACAGCTTACATTTTAATTTGAATTATAGATTTTGGATGATTTGACACATATGTTTAATTGCCTAATGATGAACAAGTAAAAACGTGCAAAGTTCGGCCAGGCCGAATCTTAGTAATCCACCACCATGGATTCTGCTAAAATCTAAAATGCAAATTTTGGCCATGAGTATTCCACTAAGGAACAGGGGCTAACTTCTAATATATCAATGAGTGCAGTTCGATTCAAGTTTAAGCTCAATGATATGAGACCTCCTTTTTTCTGAATTCTGAACCGATATAGCCCGTTTGCGTTTATTCGTTCGATAGCCATCGTGATTTCTACAGACTGACGGACGGTCCCTTATGGCTAGATTGACTTAAATAGAATGTCAAGAAGATCATAAATATATATACTTAATTGCGATGCAAATCGATATTTCGAGGTTTTACAAACGGAATGACTTGATTGGGTGCTACGCTTCCCATCGCATAATGGCGGTAATAAAAAGGAGTTTTTATACCCACCACCGAAGGATGGGGGTATATTCATTTTGTCATTCCGTTTGCAACACATCGATATATCCATTTCCGACCCTATAAAGTACATATATTTTTGATCAGCGTAAAAATCTAAATATGTCCGTCCGTCTGTCTATTGAAATCACGCTACAGTCTTCAAAATTGAGATATTAAGCTGAAACTTTGCACAGATTCTTTTTTTGTCCATAAGCAGGTTAAGTTCGAAGATGGGCTACATCGGACTATATCTTGATATAGCCCCCATATAGACCGATCCGCCGATTTAGGGTCTTTATTATCCGATTTTGCCGAAACTTGGAACAGTGAGTTGTCTTAGACCCTTCGACATCCTTCGTCAATTTGGCTCAGATCGGTCCAGATTTGGATATAGCTGCCATATAGACCGATCCTCCGATTTAGGGTCTTAAGCCAATAAAAGCCACATTTATTAGTCGATTTTGATGAAATTTGGTACAGTGAGTTGCGTTAGGCCCTTTGAAATCCTTCGTCAATTTGGCTCAGATCGGTTCAGATTTGGATATAGCTGACATATAGACCGATCCTCCGATTTAGGGTCTTAGGTCCATAAAAGCCACATTTATTATCCGATTTTGCTGAAATTTGGGACAGTGAGGATCTTAACTTCTTTAGTCTCTAGAGGGCGCAATTGTTATTCGATGTTGCACAAGGTGTTCTGTTTTGATATCGGACATGTATGGTCTTAATCAGTTCGTAATCTGATATAGTTGCCATATAAATAGATCTTGGATCTTGACTTCTTGAGCCTCTAGTCGTATCCGACTTGGCTGAAGTTTTTAAGTTAAGTTTTGTTATGTATCCCAATAGCCGTGTCAAATATAATCCAAATAGGCTTAAAATCTGTTATAGTCCTCATATAAATAGACTGCCTTGTTTGACTTCTTGAGCCTCTAGGGGGCGAATTTTTGACTGAAATTTTAAACGTGAGTAGTTTAAGGCTTTCCGATAACTAACCCAAATATGGTTCAGATCGGACTATATTTAGATATAGCTGCCATATAGACCGATCTCCCGATAAGGGGTCTGAAGCCCATAAAAGCTTTATTTTTTATACGATTTCGCTGAAATTTAAAACAGTGGGTTATTTTATGCCTCCTAACATCAGACCTAAATATGGTTCAGACTATATTTAGATATAACTGCCATATAGACCTATCTCGCGATAAAGGGTCTGAAGGTCATAGAAGCTTTATTTTTTATCCGATTTCGCTGAAAATTGGAACAGTGGGATGGTTAAGACTTAAATACGGTACAGATCGGACTATATTTAACTATAGATGTCATAGAGACCGATTAGCCGATAAAGGGTCTGAAGGCCATAAAAGCTTTATTTATTATCCGAATTCGCTGAAATTTATAACAGTGGAATATTTTAAGCCTCCCGTCATCTGATCTAAACATGGTTCTGATCGAACTATATTTAGATATAGCTGTCATATAGACCGATCTGCCGATATAGGGTCTGAAAGCAATAGAAGCTATATTTATTATCCCATTTCGCTGAAATTTGGAACAGTGAGAAGGTTAAGACCTCCCAATATCCGACCTTCATATGGTTCTGATCGGACTATATTAAGATATAGCTGCCATATAGACCGATCTGCCGATAAGGGTATTGAATTTGAAACAGTGAGTTTTTTTGAGCCTCCCGATAACCAACCTTAATATGGTTCAGATCGGTTTATAATTGGATATATCTGCCAAGAAGAGCTATATTTTGTACTACAAAATTTAATAGTGTCATCTATATTAGAGCACTCAATGCCCATTCCAAATTTGGGTGCTTATGTTATCCAATTTTCACCGGATTTTGAAGAAAGGGGCTTTATATATGTATCCGAGGCGGTGCGTATCCAAAGTTCGGCCCGGCCGAACTTAATGCCTTGTTACTTGTTTATGACTCAAAAGAATATTAATCGGATTAAAACTGATATTCTTGGTGATTGGTCTTATTGCAGTTTTAGTAGGTTCAACCTTTATAAGCAATTTAGTTAACGTTGGCGGAAGTTAACGAAGGATATGTTTAGGCCAACAGGTGGCTCTAGAGGAAATTAAAAAAAATCGATTTATGGCAGTCTTCTTATCTTCAGAATTCCAACCATTCATTTCTATAAAATATCTTCGCTATCCTCTTTATATTATGTTATTTATGAAAAAGTAATTTGTATAAAATATGTTGCCCTTTTGGTATAAACGCACTTTTGAACTTTCACCAATTTAATATTAAATTTCCTCATATATTTTTGTGTGAATATTTTATGTTTCAATTTTTGTGACGTCATTCAGTTCATTTCGAACCTTTGCAAAAATGTTAAAGAGCACGTCGAGAATCCATCAATGATTGAATATCTCCCTTTTTTTTGCATGTTGTTACATGAAAAGGCTAACGTTGGATATGTACGCAGTAAATATGAATTATGACAATTGAATGCCTGGGCACGTATTTTAACTCATCCTCGCCATTCGGTCACATAAGAAAAATTTGAGTTTTAGTGAGCGGTTCTATTTATTTTTAATATTTAAAATACCCTGTCTCAAAGTTTTGCTTTTAGGAAATTGCGTTGAATTGATAGTAGTATTTAAAATGTGTATCTGGAAGGAATTAAATTTAAGTATATTTGACGCCAATTTAGTGCAGTTTTAAATATTTAATGTTTTAAGTAAATGCCTGTCATTTCAGTTAGATTTGTATTCTAGTTAAATTTGATAAACTGATGTGACATTTTCTTCACCCCTATTCACATTCTATTCACATTTCCCTGTTGTTACGCTAAAAATGATTGAACCCAATGAAATTTACAGTGCATGCCATTTGTGCTACCTAACGTATACGTAACATTACTGAATGGCATCACGTATACGCGCCAGCGGTCATAACATTTCAATAACATATTTGTTTGCCCGACAGTTCGCATAGATATTTTATCACATATTTACAATGACGTCAGAGGTTGAATGTTTGGTCATTTGCAAACTGTTAAAAGGCACGTACCACAAAAAACGATTAAACTTTTCTTTATAGAGTGAGACCATTTCGTCGGACGAAAAGAGTGATGGTGAGGATGCAAAGAGACTTTTCCTTAAAGCTGGGAAAAGGAAAAACATGTATTTCGCATCAAAACTGGTTTATTATATCCTCCACGATGCTATAAGGTTAATCTAACTTCGTCATTCCAATTTGGCCCATTGCTAACACTAACTGACATGCACTTATAGGACGTAATTGGGGCCAATTCTTCGGCGTAGAGGTTAGAGGTTCAAATCCCGGCGTGAACATAAGAAAAATTTTCAGCGGTGGTTATCCCCTTACTAATGCTGGCTAAATTTGTAAGGTATGCTGCCATGTTAAAACGTCTCTACCAAGAGGTGTTGCTATGCGGCACGCCGTTCGGACTCGGCAAAAAAATGAGGTCCTTTATCATTGAGCTTTAACTTTAATCGGACTGCACTCATTGAGAGAAGTGTCCCCTGTTCCTTAATGGAATGTTCATGGGAAATTAAGTGGTATAGGTCAATCGGCTGAATCGCCAGCTTTAGCTCCAAGGTGTTGGCCTTAAGAGTACCCATAGCCCTTCTTATAAATTTAAAGGGCTCACTATTCAACCTATACAAATCCCGCGCATGCTATGCATACTGAGTCATCATAGTTTAGAACTGGTTGTTCCACAGTCTAGTGCAGGCACTGCTTCAATCTAGGTCGTAAACCCAATCTGTTACCAAAGAGCTTCTGTAACGAATAGAGAGCCACAAAAGCCTTTCTTGCCCCAAATCCCCTATTCAAGCCCCAATTCAACTTCTTATTCAAAATATACTCTAAGATTGTTGGCGAGTTAGACAGCTTCAAGGCTATAGATTGCATTCTAAGTAGTTTGAATTCAGGCACCTTCCTCTTCCTCGTGAACAACACCAAGTCGTAACATCAAACCCTTGAATACATTCAGTATCCCAAGAAAGCTAAACCCCGAGAGCAGTATCCAGAAGAACTTCCCAGTAGTCAGAATTAGAGCAGACCCTGGCCTATAGAGTCTCAAGAATACCATCGACCACGAAAGTCAACAATATAACGAAATAACCTCCTATCTGTGGTATACTACTGATTCCATTCACCGCCGAGATGGTTCCAATACTGACCGTAATCTCCCTATGTAAAATCATACTCACAGTAATGTTGCTCTCCACACCCGCATTTCCTAACACTGGCTTTAGTGGATAATTGATGTGCATTGCAGTGTCACCCTGCTTGCCCCTGATATATGCATGCTGACACCTGGAGAAGTAATCTCCTCTTAGCTTGCCTCTTAAGTGGCAGTTCACCGTTCTTCCAAACGCACAGTGGGATAGAATCGAAAAAAAAAAAAATAGAAAAAATCTTTTGAATTTTGCAGATAAAAATAAATTTTGTCCCAACATTTTTCACCCAAAAATACTAAAAACATCGATTTTGCCTAAAGATGATTTACAAATCCGAATTTTTTTAGTAAGTTGGCTGTATAGGCTACAAATATTGTTAAGGCTAGAAATATTGCTAATAAGGCTCAAAGGTGTGTAATGCCCAATGAAAGCTCTCACGGGATACCAAGTACAGACTTCAATACCCTTCCTCAGTGACTCTCAAGACCACTATCAAATAAGTCTGTCTCCAACAAACGAGCTCATGTATCGCCGGGTGACTCAATTCAAACTCTATCTGAACTGTGCAAATTACCTTACAAGTGCAATCCTAAGTTTCCTGAGATCCTTATTCCACCATCTTTTATCCTTCCTCTTTTCTTGCCTCCTGGCCGGATAAGATGTTATCTCATTGTCCATGGCATTTTATTCTACGCCCAATGTCTTCTACACCAAAAATCTCAGCCGGAGCTTTACGAATCCTTCTGCCAACTGATGCAATAAACTTCTAGTTCCTCAGCTTTGGGTTTCTGAGTGGCTCCTACTTCGTAGGATTTCAGACAAGTATTTCGATGAAAGGAGGCCACCGTAACACAGAGGTTACCATGTCCGCCTATGGCGCTGAACGATTGGGTTCGAATCCTGGCGAGCCCATCAGAAAAAAATTTCAGCGGTGGTTTTTCCCTCCTATTGCTGACAACATTTGTAAGGTGTCGCACTATTGCACGCCGTTCGGACTCGGCTATAAAAAGGAGCCCCCTTATCATTGAGCTTAAACTTGAATCGGACTGCACTCATTGATATGTTAGAAGTTTGCCTCTGTTCCTTAGTGGAATTGTCATGGACAAAATTTGCATTTTCGATTAAAGGGAATGTGAGAGTTAGCATCAACTTACGGTGGAATATACATAATCATATAATTATTGTGGATTTAGATTGCTACAGTTTTGGTTTTGTATTCCAAATCAAATTTTGTCATTTAAATTATGAAAACTTTTTAACTGCTTCTCCTACATTTGCTATCTGTTAACATTTTCTTTTACTCTTCCTTCCAACTTTTTCCATGGTCTCCCATTTTGGGTGTAACCAAATCGAATTTTTACAACGGTTTTTTCTCATGAGTTTCCTTGTGCTTGTAGTAGAACTACACACGAAAAGTTTCCAAAGTGCAGCAAGTGCTTTTAAAAGTGTTATGCTTAGAGCAATTTTTGTATTCTATGCTCAGCTAGACAGGGAGTATCAAGTGCCACCATGAGAAACGTCGAACAACACCAACAATGAAAGTGCCAAGTTTTTTATGCCATATCTGCATCTGCAATGGCCTTGAGCGTTGTGTTTGTGTCGGTTGACTTTATGTGTGTCCTTTCTTCCTGCTACTGCTAATCGCTTAGTATGGTAATGAAATTTGATACCTCAGCCTGGGAAATGGCTAGTCATGATGGCTTGACTTGAATTGAATACACCTGTTTTCTCTTGGTGGCTATTCTTGTTTTTGGAAAGCCAAGTGCTATTATGGTATCTATTGCATGGTCTGGCACAATGGCGCCACTTGGTCTGAATGGATGCGGAGAAATGTGAATGCATGTTTTTCAGGTCGTTAAGTGGCGAATTGACCTTGTCGCTTATAATTTTGCATAATGGGGCTTAAACTCTTTAAAAAGCACTTTGCAAATGTAGTTTTTTTCTCTTTAATTGAAAACGTTTTGAAAGGATGCACGGGAAAATTTCATTGATAAACGGCATACAAAGGAATAAACTGGATTAACTTTAAATAAACGTTTCCTGAAATATGCATTCATTTTGTGTAAAAATCACAATTTCATTTTTTCGAAACTCTGTTTACTTACTGCATATTTTTTCAATGTCTCGAAAAAGCAAAAAAAAAAGAGAATCGTTTTAATTTAAATGTAAAATAACTCATGCGAAACATGTCCTTTTTTGAGTCCTCTTTTCGCATTTCCTTTTGCGGCAAACGCTCCTCTGTGAAGCAGCATGAATGCCAAATTCACCTTAACAGCCTTAATGGCTGCCGTTAATAGACTGGCATTTCTCAGAAGCACTGCTGTCTGAATACACAGCCATCATTCATCATACGCAGGGAATTTTAATTTTACAATTTCAATTTGCCTTGCCATTAAGATGGGCACATTTAGACGCTGACACACTCCTATGTAGGAGCAACTACCAAAAAAGCTATTATTTATGGCAAATTGTTTGTCTATCACTTGGGTAGGTTTGCTGTTAAAATGACACAGCGAATTTCTGCAAAAAAAAACCCCGGATTATTGTGTAGGCCAAAGAGAAGAGGGTTGGTTTTTAATTTGCCAAAATTTAATTAAGGATATCAATCTTCATTAAAGTAAAGGACTTTTAACTGAAATGTATTAAAAGGAAACAATTCTATAGCGTAATCATTTTTTTTTGAAATTTTAGCTTGAATGTCCCATTATTTTTACTTGGAATAACTCCAACAGCATTTTAACATGTGAATGTCTATTGGCGCTTTACAGGGAAACTCTAAGGGTTTTTTGTTAAAATTTTGGGAATAATACATTTGCATTTTCATGTTGGTCGCATATTGTCATGATGGGTCTACAATTTGAGGATGGAGGGTGGCACCAGACGCCTTTGCCAAATGTTTGTCGCCAGATTCATATTCAACTTTATTACTACAAAATTTTCCATGGATATACCACCACAAAAGGATACGTCTCTTATAACTCATTCATATGTCGGATTATAGTTTAAGCTCAATGATAGGTTAGGTTAGGCTGAAAAGAGGGTTCATATATTAATCCGCCCCATGCCACTATGGGCATCTAAGCCAGTAATCGGCTTGATGTGCGCTCTAAAAACTATAAAGTAACCTCTAAAAAGGAAATTTTAAGTTAGGAATTCCGTGCTACTTACAAAATCCTTAATTGTTTTCAATACCACTCCCCTAAGTTGGTTCATGTCTGATATTGTGTCTCTACCTAAGTACCGGTATCTGTTGTACGCTAAGGCCAGGCAATGGCAAAGGAAATGCTCCAACGTCTAATCATCTTCCCCGCATGCCCTACACATGCTGTCACTTTCCGCACCGATTTTACATAAGTGAGCTCGAAGTCCTATGTGTCCCGTTATGATACCAAAAGCTTTACTGACCTCCTTCTTGCTTCCTTTCAGTAATAGCCTCGTCTTCACACGATCTGGATCCCCCCATAGGATATTCGCTGTCCTACCGACCGTTTCGTCGCTGATCCACAATGTTGCATGCGCATTCGTCGCCCACTCCCATAACTCGGACTGCGTCGACCCGAAAGGCTTCGGGATAACCAAGTTTATTGACGGCAGTCCTCTGGCTTTCACCGCCAAATCATCTGCCCTTTCATTTCCCCTTACTTCGTTATGGTCCGGCACAAAAACCATGGGGATTTTCCCATCCTCAGAGAAGGTGTTAATCTCCTTCTTACACTGCAAGACTGTTCGTGACCTTGCCGTCCTGGTTGTTTTTGGCCTTATGGCAATTTTACTGTCAGTAAAGATGTTCACAATCGACGTCCTTGCGTTAGCTCTACACGACTTCTCGCATTCCGTGATCGGCCGGATCTCCGCTCGCTGGACCGTTATACGGTAAGGCAGTCTAAAACAAATCTCAGTCCCTGGGTTCTCAAAGAAAACCCCCAGGCCCACTCTGTCATCTAGCCTTGAACCATCCGTGTAACACGATCTTCCAGATGGAAATACTAGGGTTTCGTCAATCCAAGACTGTGCTGATGGCAGCAGTGCCTCGTAATCGACTTCAAGGTTCATCTCAGGTATCCGAACGGAAACCTCTACCCTTCCTTCTAGGTTTCCTATCGTTGCCTCACACTTAATCTGTATGTCAATGAGTCGGATATCTAGAATAGTCTCCAGTGCCCTAGTGCCGAATGTTTTACCATTTAAGGAGTTCTGCAAAGATCGAAATAAATGGTAGTCTGATGGTGCATGGTCAGGGCTATATGGTGGATGCATCAAAAGTTCCCAGCCAAGCTCACTCAGTTTTTGGCGAGTGACCAAAGATGTGTGCGGTCTAGCGTTGTCCTGGTGGAATATGACACCTTTATGATTGACCAATTCTGGTCGCTTCTCCTTGATGGCTGTATCTCACAGTAAACATCCGAATTTATCGTTTGGTTCCTTGGAAGTAGCTCAAAATATACCACACCCTTCCAATCCCACCAAACAGACAGCATAACCTTCTTTTGGTGGATATCAGCCTTTGAAGTGGTTTGAGCTGGTTCACCATGCTTGGACCATGATCGTTTTCGACTAACGTTGTTGTAAACAATCCATTTTTCATCTCCAGTTATGATTCGTTTTAAAAACGGATCGAATTCATTGCGTTTAAGGTGCATATCACAAGCGTTGATTCGGTTTGTTAAATGAATTTCTTTCAATACATGTGGTATCCAAATATCAAGCTTTTTCACCAGTCCAAGACTTTTTATGTGATAATGAACGGTTGATTTTGGTATATTTAACTTCTCTCCTATCTCACGCTCAGTTAGATGACGATCCAATTCGATTAATGCCTTGATTTGGTCATCATCAACTTTATTTGACCGACCGAAAAATCTGCAATTACTATTTGGGCAACCCAATAGAAAAAATCCATTGGCTTAGTTTCTGGAGAGTTAAATAGCCCCGATGTGTACGAAATGATGTGCGGAATATAATTTTTAGACATTCTTGGTTTACACATGTTTTATGTGACAGTGTCGTGTCATGATGGTAGGTCCATGTTTGCCTTATAATAACCCGCATTTGCTTTGACTCCAGGCTCGATGAGAATGACTCAAGAGCGGTCATCGGCCCATACCATACCATAACTTCAGATGGAAAATTACTTGGGATGACCGTTCATATGCTGAAATTCACGTACGTGCTTTTGGTCAAGCAAACATAATCATTTATGGTGATGTTGTAGTCCACCATAATGGCATTTGGCAACGCTACCTACATTTTGTTCACTTTAAGGTGTTTGAGTTCGCCAACTTTAGACGCTTACGGGTTTCCAGCCAAATATAACACAATCACACATTAATTTTATCAAGAATATCTTTCGTTTTGGATATACTCAGATGCTTTGCCAATGCTTTAGGTGACTTGTAAAACAAATATCATGTAGCTGCGATGGTCGTTACTAATTTGATAGCGTGAACTTGGTAATGCTTCGTGTCAGCTATTCGTACTACAAACCCACCCTAATGCATTTATGTGTTTGTTAGCCTAAGTTTATAATTTTTAAATTATGAAGTTAATCTTTGTGCTTTGTGGTATTTGAAAGCGATACCCTTATTTAATTTCTATTTTTAAAACTTTGGTTTCTCTCTTGTGGTTTAACAATAACAAGTCACTATGTCTGCTGATTGAAAGCTGACAAAGCTTTCACATTCTCATATTCTTCTAAGCCTTTGTTAAATTTCTCTATGACTGAAATGGTGGCATTAGGGCTTATTTCAATCATTACACTTGCCCACAATCTCACAAGAACATTAACGTGGTTTCAAGTCATTAAATTTAAGTAGATGGTTATTATGACCGCCAGATGTTTGTAGAGCCCATCCCATCCCCGCCCAGTCAAGCACAGCAAGGATGATACGGCATCTCATTATAATTATGGCTAGAATGGACAATGGCACCCCAAAAAGATTATAATTCTTTATTAATGGTTTGTAGTCAGATTATATTGTACTTAACGACAGATAAATATTTGCTGACCAATGATGATAGTAAGAATAGAAAAGAATACAACAAAGAGTTATTGTTATTTGATGTACCATTTTTTGTAAATCAACTACTAATTAAGAAAAAAAAAAACAAGTAAAAACGTGTTAAGTTTGGCCGTGTCGAACTTGGATCGCATTTGTCACCACCATGTATCGCATTTGTCAAGTTCTTTGAATGACTTTTTCAAATAAAAAAACACCACCTCCAAAATTTAAGGCAAATCGAGTAATATTGTAGTTGCGCCCCCCAGAGGCTCAAAAAGTCAAACTGGGAGGTCGGTTTATATGGCAGCTATATCAGGTTATATATAGAGATTTAGACCATATTTGGAACATTTGTTGGAAGTCATATCAAAACGACATATGCAAAATTTCAACAATATTGGATAAGAATTGCTCCCTTTAGAAGCCCAAGAAGTCAAGACCCAAGGTCGGTTTATATGGCAGCTATATCAGGATATTAACCGATTTAGACTATACTTGGCACAGTTATTGAAAGTGATACCAAAATACCACGTGCAAAATTTCAGCCACATCGGATAAGAGTAGAAGCTCAAGAAGTCAAGACCCAAGGTAGGTTTATATGGCAGCTATGTCAGGTTATGGACCGATTTGAACCGTACTTAGCACAGTCATTGAAAGTCATTACGAAACACTCCATGCGAAATTTCAATCAAATGCGATAGGAAGTGCGCCCTCTAGAGGCTCAAGAAGTCTTATTGGGAGATCGGATTATATGGTGGCTATATCAGATTATAAACTGATTGAGACTATACGTGGTACAGTTATTGAGAGTCATACCAGAACACTTCATGCAAAATTTCAACCAAATCGGATAAGAACTGCTCTCTAGAAGTCAAGACCCAAGGTCGATTTATATGGTAGCTATATTAAAACATGGACCGATATGACCCATTTACAATCCCAACTGACCTACACCAATAAGAAGTATTTGAGCAAAATTTCAAGTGACTAGCTTTACTCCTTCTAAAGTTAGTGTGCTTTCGACTGACGGACGAACATGGCTAGATCGACTTAAAATGTCATGACGATCAAGAAAGTATAAACTTGATGGGGTCTTAGACGCATATTTTGATGTGTCACGAAATTGGTATAAAGCCCATCCTATGGTGGAGGGTAAAAAAAGCAAGTAATAATGTGTTAAGTTTGGCCGTGCCGACCTTTGTATACCCACCACCATCGATAAATTAACCATTCTCTTTTATAAAAACTCCACTACCATATCCACAGTAACATGAAAATGGAGGCTGGTGTGGATCATATTTCATTCAGGTCACAGTTTCAGCGAAATCGGGAAAAATCTACTTTTTATAGGATTATTACCCCAAAATTGGAGCTATATCAAGTTATAGTCCGATTCGGACCATACATGAATGCTGAGCATTGTATTGTAGAAGTCATTGTGTAATATGCAAGTTCATTCGGATAAGACTTTCGCCTTTTAGGGGCTCAAGAAACAAAATCGGGAGATCGATTTATATGGGAGCTGCATCAAGCTATTGATCGATTCAGACCATATAAGACTGGTATGTTGAAGGTCATAAGGGAAGCCGCTGAAAAAAATGTCTGCCAAATCGGATGAGAATTGAGCCCCCTAGAGGCTCAAGAAGTCAATACCCAAGATCGGTTTATATGACAGCTATATCAAAACAAGGAGCGATATGGCCCATTTACGGACATGGACATGGCTAGATCGACTTAAAATGACATGACAATCAAGAATATATATACAATACTTAATGGGGTCTCAGACGCATATTTCGAGGTATTACAAATAGAATGACGAAATTAGAATACCCCCATCCTATGGTGGAGGGTATAAAATACCTTCAAGCGTAGTTTGGGGATACAGTTGTTTCGGAATTCGGTTAGTCGCCGATGATCATGCTATATTGGTTCGTTTTTCAGTCTGCCTGTTTTAAATATCCAAATTTCGTTAAAAAAATGTATCAAAATTTTATCTTAATCCGCTCTTCCATTCATTTGGACCAAGTTTCTCCGCCCGTTATGTCACCTATCCTCAAAATTGAAGTTTTACTATAAAAATAGCAATTTATTTTAATGAAACTATGATAAAATCTTCTCCTAGCGATCGCCAAAAGTGGTGACCATTGAGTGGTCTAATATATATGACACTATTCAATTTTGTAGAACAAAGTATTGGTCTTTTTGTCAGATATATTCGATTATAAACCGATCTAAGCCATATTAAGGTCGGATATCGTGAGGCTCAGAAAAACTGACTGATTCAAATTGCATCTAAATCGGGTAATAAATAAAGCTTTTATGGGTTTCAGTTCGCTTATCGGTAGATCGGTCTATATGGCAGCTATATCTAAATATAGTCCGATCAAAACCATATTTATGTCGAATGTTGCGAGGCCTTAACCTACTCACTGTTCCAAATTTCAGCGAAATAGGATAGACCGGTTAACATAATAAAGCTTTTATGGTCTTCAGACCCTTTATCGGGAGATCGGTCTATATGGTAGCTATATCTAAATATAGACCGATCTAATCCATATTTAGGTCAGATATCGGTAGGCATAAAATAACACACTGTTGCAAATTTCAGCGCAATCGGGTAATAAATAAAGGTTTTATGGTCTTCAGACCCTTTATCGGGAGATCGGTCTATAAAGTACCTATATTTAAATATAGTCCGATCTGAACCATATTTGGGTCAGTTGTCGGGAAACCTTAAACTTCTCACTGTTTCAAATTTCAGCAAAATCGGATGAAAACTAAAGTTTCTATGGGCATTAGTCCCTTTATGGAAAAATCGGTCAAAATAGCACTATATCTAAATATGGTCCGATTTGTCCCGTTCAAGAACTAGACCGATTTAGGGTCCTATGCCCATAAAAGACACATTTATTATTTGATTTTGCTGAAATTTGGGACAGTGAGTTGAGTTAAATCAGTCGACATCCCAGTTTAGTTTGGCTTAGATCGGTCCAGATTTGGATATAGCTACCATATAGACCGATCTCTCGAATTAGGGTCTTGCGCCCATAAAAGGCGCATTTGTTGTCCGATTTTGCCAAAATGTGGGACAGTGAGTAAAAGCCACATTTATTAACCGATTTTGCTGAAGTATTGGACAGTGGGTTGTGATAGGCCCTTCGACATACTTCGTCAATTTGGCCCAGATCGGTACAGATTTGGATATAGCTGCCATATAGACCGATCCTACGATTTAGGGTGTTAGGCCCATAAAAACCTCATTTATTATCCGATTTTTCTGTAATTTGGGACAGTTAGTTGTGTTGGGACCTTCGACATTCTACTTCAATTTGACTCCGATCGGTCCAGATTTGGATATAGCTGCCATATGGACCGATCCTCCGATTCAGGGTCTTAGACCCATAAAAGCCACATTTATCATCCGATTTTGCTATAATTTGCGACAGTAAGTTGTGTTGGGACCTTCGATATTCTTCTTCAATTTGGCTCCGATAGGTCCAGATTTGGATATAGCTGCCATATAGACCGATCTCTCGATTTAAGGCTTTGGGCCCATAAAAGATGCATTTATGTCGCCGAAATTTGGGACAGTGAGTTGTGTTAGGTCCGTCGACATTCTTCTTGAATTTGGCTCAAATCGGTCCAGATTTGGATATAGCTGCTATAAGGTTTTGGGGCCATAAAATGCGCATTTAATGTCCGATTTCATCGAAATTTGGGACAGAGACTTATATTCGGCTTTTCGACATCCGTGTCGTTTATGGTTAAGATCGGTTTATTTTTAGATATGGCTACTAAAAAGACCAATATTTTGTTATACACAATTAAACAATGACTTGTACTTTTTAGTATTTGGTCCAAATCGGATCATGTGCCTATATAGCTGCTATGGGGCATAAGGTATGCATTTTTCACCGGTTTTTGATGAAAGGTGGTTTACATATATACCCGAGGTGGTGGGTATCCAAAGTTCGGCCCGGCCGAACTTAACGATTTTTTACTAGTTTATGTATGAAATATTATCTTTAGGAAAAATTTCATGAAATTTCATTTCCATAGCTGTATAATAGTTTTTACATTATTCATTGGCCTAGTTTTTTTTGGTCTTTCCATTTTACCAGTTTATATTGTTTACACATTTAATTACTTACCTCAAATTGAATTTTCTTAAATATGCTTAAAATAATCAACCAAATTTGCATAGATAAATGAAAACAAATTTATTTTTGAATTGTTCTTTAAATATGTATATATTTGTTTTTAAAGGAAATTTCCTTCAATTATTTTCACATTATTGCATTCGTTTGTTTTCTTTGGGGGAAATTATAATTCTTAAAATAAATCCACAATAAAACAATGAGAAACAATGCTAAACAGCATATGTTGGAAATTAGAAAATAATTGTATTCCAATTTTGGGTTTTTCTTAAATGCTATGAATGGAAAATTAAATTAGAAACAACTAACTGCTCACTTAACAAAAGGTGGGGGGAAGGGGGGATAATATTTTAAAACCTTAACAAGTTGCTATGCTAATTTAGATTAAAATTTAAAAGCATATATTATGTAATCGTTTTGTATATTATTGACATATACATACATATATATATATATGTAGTTGATGTTTTTGTATACCTTAAATTTATAGAAGTTTTGTATAATTATTTTTACAATATTTTTCTTAATCTCAATTTTCTATCTTACAGACGCTCATCATATGAACCTTCAACAAAAAGAAAAAAAGCAACGATTTTTTCTTTTCACATTTATATCTACATTTGTGTACAATCGATTTGAAATGATGGTTTGACCAAATGGCCCAGACCAGGTTTAGTCGAGTCGAGTCGAGTTGTTGTTAATAAAATGGACCATCATCAGTAGGATTTAAATTACCATAAACATTAAACGTTAACATTAACTGTGTATGCATGAGTGTTGTAGTATACAAAGTATTTACATCTATCTATCCCTAGAATAGTATTTTGTTAAGATAATTGCTAAAAACAACCACAGGCTAGGAATTTTTTTTAGAGAATTTTATGTATAGGAGGGGTTGGAGTGTAACGGTAGGAAGATAAATTGAGGGTCGCATAGACAAGGTCATTTACTTACAGACCAAAGAGATTTGCACAATTCATTATCCTCCGTTTTGGGATTTTCAAGGAATGCATCAAATTTATTTCAGCTTGTAGCACTAAATGTGTCTGTCTATGCATAATAAAATGCTGGCAGGGCGAAACGTTGAAAAACGGCAATGAGATGACATTAAAACAAATGTCCATTAATCTCTTAATTTTAAAATTATATTCATTTGAATGCCATTGTGTAAATTTTATGGGACTTAAGAGACTTCTACGCAAAAAAAAAACAAAAATTCAAAATAATTAAAACGATGCAATTTATTATCATATGAAATATTAACGAGTAATTTTTAAATTTTCGATACCATATTTTGAAAAGAAGTAAAAAAATTTCTATTGAATTTCAAATATGTAGAAAAAGTTAGGTTTATGGGGATTTGGAAGTACTCCAAAACCTCACCAAATGGTGTAATTCTTCAGTAAATATTAAACGATTTTTTATTGTTGTGTTGGTTTAATAACCCCAATCTTTTGAAATCGGTTTACAAAATGTAATTTAACATTTCCATTAAGGAATAGGGGCAAACTTCCCACCTATCAATGAGTGCAGTCCGATTCAAGTTTAAGCTCAACGATAAGGGACCTCCTTTTTATAGCCGAGTCCGAACGGCGTGCCGCAGTGAGACACCCCTTGGGAGATCGGTCTATATGACAGCTATATCCAAATCTGATCCAATCAGGTCCAAATTAAAGCTTTTATGGGCCTAATACCCTAAATCGGAGGATTGGTCTATATGGCAGCTATATCCAAATCTGAACCGATCTTGACCAAATTTACGAAGGATATTGAAGGGCCTAACGCAAATTTCAGCAAAATCGGATAATAAATGTGGCTTTTATGGTCCTAAGACCCTAAATCGGCGGATCGGTCTATATGGCAGGTATATCCAAATCTGGACCGATCTGAGCCAAATTGAGGAAAGATACCGAAGGGCCTAATACAACTCACTGTCCCAAATTTTAGCAAAACCGGATAATAAATGTGGCTTTTATGGGCCCAAGACCCTAAATCAGCGGATCGGTCTATATGGGGGCTATATCAAGATATAGTCCGATATAGCCCATCGTAGGACTTGACCTGCTTATGGAAAAAAGAAGAATCTGTGCAAAGTTTCAGCTCAATATCTCTATTTTTAAAGACTGTAGCGTGATTTCAACAGACAAAAGGACGGCCATGGCTAGATCGTCTAAGATTATTACGCTGATCAAGAATGACATAATGAATATTCCCCCATCCTTTGGTGGTGCGTATAAAAAGTGGAATTCATTCATAACTCCTTCCAGTTTGTATTCCATGGAAGCGTCTAAACTTGTTATTCTACAGCACTTCCCAAGAAATAGGAATAGAAACAAGTAAAAGCGTGCTAAGTTCGGCCGAACTTTGTCGAGTTCTTTTCCCGATATCTCTTTTTAGGGAAATAAAGGATAAAAGAAAATAATTGCCATAATATTGGAGGTATGTCAAGTTTTTGTCCGGTCTGAACTGAATGTTGGAGACCATAATAGAAGTCATTGTGTAAAATTTCAGCCAATTCGAGTAAGAATTGTGCCCTTTAGGGTCTCAAGAAGTAATATTGAGAGATCGGTTTTTATATGAGCTTTATCAGGCTATGGACCGATTCTGACCATATTTGACGCGTATGTTGAAAATCATGGGAATAGCTGTTGTACTAATTTTCGGCCTAATCGGATAATAATTACGCCCTCTGGAGGCTCAAGATGTCAAGATCCCAGATCGGTTTATATGGCAGCTATATCAGGTTATTTACCAATTTCAACCATACTCAGCACAGTTGTTGGAAGTCATAATAAAACACATAATGCAAAATTTCAGCCAAATCGGATAAAAATTGTGCCCTCTAGTGGCTCAAGAAGTCAAGACCCGAGATCGGTTTATATGACGGCTATATCAGGTTATGGACCGATTTGAACCATACTTTGTACAGTTGTTGAAGGTCATAATGAAATACGTCGTGCAAAATTTCATTCCAATCGGATAAGAATTGCGCCCTCTAGAGACATAAGAAGTCAAAACACAAGATCGGTTTATATGGCAGCTATATCAAAACATGGACCGATATGGTTCATTTACAATCCCAACCGACCTACACTAATAAGAAGTATTTGTGCAAAATTTCAAACGGCTAGCTTTACTCCTTCGAAAGTTAGCGTGCTTCGACAGACAGACGAACGGACATGGCTAGATCGGACGGACGGACATGGCTATACTTTATTGGGTCTCAGACGAATATTTCGAGTAGTTACAAACAGAACGACGAAATTAGTATACCCCCATCCTATGGTGGAGGGTATAAAAAGCACCACGTGCAATATTTTAGCCGATAGCAATTTTGGTTTATTGGGGCTCACGATGTCAAATCGGGAGATAGTTTTATTCGGTTTATATGGGAGCTATTATATCAGGTTATAAACCGATTTGCCCATATTCGGCATGATTGTTAGAAATTGCAACAGAACACTACGAGCTATTCAGCTCAATCGAATAAAAATTGCAGTTTCTATAGGTTTAGAAGTCAAGTCGAAAGACTAATTTAAATAGAGGCTATATCGAAATCGAACCAATATGGCCCATTTGTGACCCAAGTGATGGACGGAGGGATGGAAATGAATAGATAGATTTAAAATGTCAAGACCGTCAAGAATACATACGCCACATCAATATTTCGAGGTATTACGCACGGAATGACTAGATAAGTATGCGCCCCATCCGAGGTAGTGGGTATAACAAGTTATTTTAGTATTTTGGATGCCGTGACCTTAGCAGATCTCAAATAGTTGGAAACCATTTCAGCTTCAGCACAATGTACTAAGGCTTATGCTTCTAATGGACTAAAGCCTATGTTTATCATATTCAAGCGTAATTTCTCATTCCGGGAGATACGTTTCAAACATCTGTGTGGGTGAATATGCTTTCTATTAAATCACATCTAATCCGGGACCTGCACTTAACATAATGAAAATTCGTATACCCAAGAAAAATAATTTTGAAGCTATTGCAAATTTTGCCCATGAACATTCCACTGAGAAACACGGGAAACTTCTCACATATCAATGAGTGCAGTCCGATTCAAGTTTAAGCTCAATGATAAGGGGCCTCCTCTTTATAGCCGAGTCCGAACGGCGTGCCGCAGTGCGACACCTCTTCGGAGAGAAGTTCTATATGGCATATTACCTCACAAATGTTGCCAGCATTAGGAGGGGAAAGCCACCGCTGAAAATGTCTTCTGATGGTCTCGCCAGGATTCGAACCCAGGCGTTCAGCGTCATAGGCGGACATGCTAACCTCTGCGCTACGGTGGCCTCCATTTTTGAAGCTATGCTGACAGAATTTCCCCTAGAAAATTCCCAATTTTAACCTTTTTCCCCCATCAAAGTAGCCCCGAATGAGACAAATTTTTCCCCAATTATGAAAAAAAAAAATCCCCGGTTTGGGGAAATTTCACCTAATCTGACAACACTGTATAAACTGATCCACTCATTTTAATCTCTGAGTTCCTCAAATCAGATAATACTAACGTCCTCTAGAGGCTAAAGAATTCAGACCGGGTAATTGGTTTATATGGCAGCTATATCGGGTTATAGACTGATTTGAATCATACTCGGCACAGTAGTTAAAGTCAAGACAAAGCCCCTCATGCAGAATGTCAGCCAAATAGTATAACAATTGCGCCCTCTAGAGGCGAGAAGTCAAAATCCGAGATCGATTTATATTTCAGCTATCTCAAACCATTGGCTGGTATAGCCCATTTACAATCATGGTCTAGATTGTAAATGGGTAATAATATTGCCATAAAAAATACTTTAAATACGGTTATCAAATGTTGCTATTGTGGATGTATGACCTTAAATCGTTGTATAGGTCTATACGAAGGCTATATGCAAATAAGGTCCTGTTCGAACCGTTCAAATACTAAAGAAGTGTATGCAGAAACCCAGAATATGTGCAAAATTTCAGTGGGATAGAATCGAAAATAACTAGTAAAAAAAAAAATGCCATTTGAGAGCGGATAAAGTTAACTTTTTGAAATTTGAAATGGTTTGAGCTGAGGTGCAATCGAGATCATGTGCAAATTTTCAAGGCCGCAGGTGGTCCGGGCGCCACTGGCAGGGCTCTAAAATTGGTCCCCTCGGTGTTTGGGCTGCCAAGTCTTCACCGTAGCGCAGAGGTTAGCATGTCCGCTTATGAAGCTCAAAGCCTGGGTTCGAATCCTGGCGAGACCATCAGAAAAAATGTTCAGCCGTGGTTTTCCCCTTCTAATGCTGGCGATATTTGTGAGGTACTATGCCATGTAAAACATCTCTCCAAAGAGGTGACGCACTGCGGCTCGCCGTTCGGACTCGGCGATTAAAAAGGAGACCTCTTATCATTGAGCTTAAACTTGAATCGGACTGCACTCATTGATATGTGAGAATTTTGCCCCTGTTTCTTAGTGGAACGTTCATGGGCAAAATATGCAATTTGCAAATCTTCACTTTTGGTTCGATATTAATTTTTGGCTAATGTTTCTCGTATAGAGGTTCAAAAGTTTGCAACGGTTTATGCTGATATCAGCAAACTTATTTCTCAAAGGGTTCATAAAAAATTTCAAAAAAAAATATTCTAAAATTAAGTCTTAAGTATAAAAAATAATTTAAAATTTAGGTATGAAACAAAAATTGTCAGTCTTTAAAAATTGTGATTTTTTAATTATAATTTTAAATTAATTTTTTGTTTAAATATTTCGCTAAGAGATTATTAGATATTGTTGTACCTCACTTCAACCGCTTTGCCAACGTTTCACCCCCCCAAACATACATAAGTTGAAAACTATAAAAAATCTTATTTGTAATCTAAAAAGTAACACTATGACTAGAATTCATTCTATGAATAATGCAGGAGAGAAAAACTTTATTTGTTTATTTTTGTTGTCCTATGAATTTTTTTCATATGATATATAATAGATTAAAGGATAACTTATTCAAGTAAAAATATTCTATTTTACAATATCACTTTTGCGTTGCATGCATTTCTTTGTCTATGAAATTCCTCAACGATATGAGTTTGCCAGTGTGTCGGTGTGTGCGTTTGTGCATACGTGCAAGTCATTCATCCTTGAATATCGGCATTGGGAAAATGATTGATACAACAACTCCTTTTATGTAATCAAGTTTACAGGATATTCAATAAACTGAGAAATATTCGATACAGATTCGAATGGTTATAGCGCAATATTTTTTCATTGTAATTGGTTTAAAAATAATACAAATGTTGAAAATTTCGAATGAATGGAATGAACATGAATCAAGGATGACATTAAACTTGGAATCAGAAAAAAAAAACTATTAAGAGCGTTATATCATGAAGGTGCCAAAAAAAAGAGAAAATTACCTTCCTTGGAAGTCTCCGGTGCAGAAGAACAAAATTTGAATTCTTTAATGTCATCTGTTCTTGTGTCCCTACCAAAAACTGTTTCCAAATTGGGGCATAATAATATCCGCACCTTAGTTTCAACCTAACCTAACCTTAACAGGAATTTGAATTTTTATGTTTTTTTAAATATAGGTACAAATGACTGTAAATTACAGAACTCAAAACCAGACCCCATATTAATTAAGAACAAGTAAAAAGGCGTTAAGTTCGGCCGGGCCGAACTTTGGATACCCACCACCTTGGGTATATATGTAAACCACCTTTCGTCAAAATCCGGTGAAAAATGCATACCTTATGCCTCATAGCAGATATATCGAAATATGTTCCGATTTGGACCAAATACAAAATATTGGTCTTTTAAGTACCTATATCTAAAAATAAACCCATTTGAATCATATACGACACGGATGACGAAATGCCTAACATAAGTCACTGTGTCTAATTTCAGTGAAATTGGATTATAAATGGGCCTTTTATGGGGTCAAGACTTTTAATCGAAATCCCAAATTTCGGCGAAATCGGACAATAAATGCGCCTCTTATGCCAACAAAATCTTAAATCGAGAGTTTTTCCTCACGAATCCAACGGTGTCTGAAAAATTGTGAAGATTGCAAAACTAATGAAGTTACAGCACTTGCAAACTCACATAGTTTTTATACCCACCACCGAAGGATGGGGGTATATTCATTTTGTCATTCCGTTTGCAACACATCGAAATATCCATTTCCGACCCTATAAAGTATATATATTCTTGATCAGCGTGAAAATCTAAGACGATCTAGACATGTCCGTCCGTCTGTCCGTCTGTCCGTCTGTCTGTTGAAATCACGCTACAGTCTTTAAAAATTGAGATATTGAGCTGAAATTTTGCACAGATTCTTTTTTTGTCCATAAGCAGGTTAAGTTCGAAGATGGGCTATATCGGACTATATCTTGATATAGCCCCCATATAGACCGATCCGCCGATTTAGGGTCTTAGGCCCATAAAAGCCTCATTTATTATCCGATTTTGCTGAAATTTGCGACAGTGAGTTGCGTTGGGCCCTTCGACATCCTTCGTCAATTTGGCTCAGATCGGTCCAAATTTGGATATAGCTGCCATATAGACCGATCCTCAGATTTAGGGTCTTAGGCCCATAAAAGCCACATTTTATATCCGATTTGGATGAAATTTGGCACAGTGAGTTGTGTTAGGCCCTTCAACATTCTTCGTCAATTTGGCCCAGATCGGTCCAGATTTGGATATAGCTGCCATATAGACCGATCCTCCGATTTATGGTCTTAGGCCCATAAAAGCCACATTTATTATCCGATTTTGCTGAAATTTGGGACAGTGAGTTGCGTTGAGCCCTTCGACATCCTTCGTCAATTTGCTCCAAATCGGTCCAAATTTGGATATAG